>NW_026726788.1:0-71357 GCF_029784015.1 Lycium ferocissimum | reverse complement strand
ATATGTATTTTGTTTAGAGGCTCGTAGACAGATATGTACAGTCAGATGTTTTGTAGTTTGTTTGTCCCCGTCGATGTATATTAAATTAGTAAAGTTTATTAGTACATGTTCATAATATTGTTATGAATGATAATGCTATGTAAGGAAATGACGGTGTAACCCATGTGGCCCACTTAGCAGTAAAGGTATGATACGGGATAATGGGTGCTCGGTACAAGTATCGGGTACCCGTCGCGGCCCCTAGTTGGGTCGTGACATAGGCCCAAACTATCGGGGTCGGTAGCCGATCTTCATCATCTATCGCCTATGGGGCCGATTCACATACACCGGTCGGTCATGGTAGGCGGAGAGAGTCCCCGGTTCTAGCGGTCCTCAGCACCGTATTTATGCTTTGGCTGGATGCCATGATCTTGAGACTTCTCCTGATGTTATCACAGGTATATTAACGGTATTTTCTCATGATGTATATGCTCTGATAGATCCGGGCTCCACATTTTCATATGTTACACCGTATATTGCGGGTCGGTTTAGAGTCAAACCGGAGTCAATCAAATCTTTTGAGGTGTCTACACCCGTTGGTCAATCGGTAATAGCTAGCCGAGTATATAGAAGTTGTATAGTTGTGATTTGTGACCATCATACTTTGGTTGACTTACTTGAGTTAAAAATGGTGGATTTTGATGTTATTATGGGCATAGATTGGTTGGCTTCTTGCTATGCCAATATTGATTGTAGAATGAAAATGGTTCATTTCCGATTTAAAAGGGAGAACCGGTTTAGAATGGAAAGGAAATCTTGCGTCACCAAAAGGTAGGTTTATTTCGTATCTCAAGGCAAGGAAAATGATCACAAAAGGTTGCATTTATCACCTAGTTCGGGTTCAAGATGTAGAAGGCTGAACCGCCACTCTTCGATCGTCCCATGGTGAATGAATTTCAGGATGTATTCCCGAAAGAGCTTCCCAGCCTACCTCCCGAGCGGGAGATTGATTTTGCTATTGATGTGTTGCCAGACACCAAGCCTATATCTATTCCACTTTATATAATGGCTCCCACGAGTTGAAAGAGTTGAAGGAGCAATTGAAAGACTTGCTTAGAAAGGCTTTATTAGGCCTAGTTCATCCCAAGGAGCACCCGTATTGTTTGTCCGAAAGAAAGATGGCTCCTTGAGAATGTGCATCGACTATCGGCAAGCTGAATAAGGTGACGAATAAAATAAATATCCTCTTGAGGATTGATGACTTATTTGACCAATTACGAAGGCGCCAAATGGTTTCGAAGATAGATTTGAGATTCGGGTATCATCAAGTGAGAATTAGGAGAAAGATATCCCTACGACGACCTTGAGAACAAGATATGGCCATTTTGAGTTAAAGGGTGATGTCATTTGGACTAACTAATGCAGCGGTATTTATGGATTTGATGAACGATGTGTTCGGTACCCTTCCTAGATTTATTTGTGATTGTATTCATCGATGATATCTTGGTGTATTCTAGATCCGAGGCAGAACATGTAGATCATTTGCGTACTGTCCTTAGAGCTCTTCAAACTCGAGTGTTGTTTGCAAAATTTTCTAAGTGTGAGTTTTGGTTGAACTCAGTGACATTTTTGGGGCACATTATTTCAGCCGATGGTATTCGGAGATAGCCAAAATATTGAGGACGTGAAAGACTTGGCCAAGGCCCACAACTCTACGAGAGGTTCGTAGCTTTACGGGCTTAGCGGAGTTATTACGGGAGATTTGTTGAAGGTTTTCTTATTACATTTTGCGCCACTCCACAAAGTTGACCCGAAATCGACAGTTTCAATGGACGGATGCTTGTGAACGTAGTTTCAAGAGCTAAAAGATAGATTGACTTACGCCCCGATCCGACACTTCCGGAGGATTGGAAGGCTATGTTATTTATTGTGATGCTTCGGGCATCGGGCTAGGGCCGTGTGTTGATACAACATGGTAAGGCGATTGCGTATCTTCAAGGCAATTACGAAAACATGAGAAAAATTATCCAACCCACGTGACCTTGAATTGTTTGTAGTGATTCATGCATTGAAAATGTGGAGACATTACTTGTATGGTGTTCATGTGGATATTTACACGGATCATAAGAGCCTTCAGTCTATCTTCAAGCAAAAAGAGTTGAATTTACGGCAACGACGATGGTTGGAATTGCTAAAGGATTATGATGTTGATATCTTATCACGCGAGAAAGGCAAATGTTGTGGTGATGCTCTTAGCCGTAGATCCATGGGAAGTTTGTGTGATGTACGACCGGCAGAAAGAGAAACGGCACTCCAAAAGAGGTTAGCCGGCCTAGGAGTTCGAGTAGTGGACTCGAGTGGGAACTACCATTCGAAATTCGACGATCTCGTCGCTAGTAGTGGAAGTGAAAGAGCGACAATACGAAGATCACATGCTAATGCATTACAGAGATACACCCCTCAGAAGTAGAAGTCATCATTTGAGATTGCAGGAGACGAAGTTCTCCGATACTGAGGCAGATTATGTGTCCCTGATGTGGAAGGACTACGCCACCAAATATTGAAAGCCCATTGCTCCCCGTTATTCTCGTCCACTCGGAGCAATGAAAATGTATCATGATCTTAAGTCTATATTGGTGGAATGGGATGAAGAAAGATATAGCGGAATTCGTAGCTCGATGTCCCAAGCCCATCAACAAGTGAAAATCGAGCACCAAAGCCGGGCGATTGTTGTAAGCTATAGAAATTCCAAAGTGGGAAGTAATTAACATGGACTTCATTACAGGCTTACCCCGTTCTCGACGTAAGTATGACTCTATATGGGTGATTGTCGATCGGCTCACGAAGTCAGCTCATTTCTTACCAGTCAGAACTACATATGTGGCAGAAGATTATGCAAAGCTTTATGTTAAAGAGATAGTGCGACTCCATGGTGTTCCAGTATCTATTATCTCAGATAGAGGAACTCAGTTTACAACTAATTTTTGGAAGTACTTCCAAGAGGGTTTGGGGACTCATGTGAGCCTTAGCATGGCATTTCATCCGCAGATTGATGGGCAAGCTGAACGTACCATTCAGACCCTTGAGGCTATGTTATGGGCACGTATGTTGGATTTTGGAGGTAATTGGGATGATCGCTTACCACTTATTGAATTTGCTTATAACAATAGTTATCATTCTAGCATCTAAATGGCACCGTATTAGGCTTTATATGGGCGAAAGTGTAGATCCCCAATTGGGTGGTTTGAAGTAGGAGAGACTAAAGTGATAGGGCCAGACTTGGTTCAGTAGGCCACAAAAAAAGTTAAGCTCCTACAAGGTCGGCAATTAGCAGCCCAAAGTCGTCAAAAGTCCTATGCAGATAATCGTCGAAGGGACTTAGAGTTCCAAGTTAAAGATTTGGTGTTCTTAAAAGTGTCACTAATGAAGGGTGTAATGAGATTTGGCAAAAAGTAGAAGCTTAGTCCCCGGTACATTGGGCCTTATGAGATTGTGCGCAAGGTAGGCAAAGTGGCTTACAAGTTAGATCTACCTCCGATGCGGAGTCGGTTCGCCGGAGTTTTTCATGTCTCGATGCTTCGTACATGTGTTGGAGATCCTACTAGGATCGTGCCAGTAAATGATGTTCAAGTGACAGAAAAGTTGACTTATGAAGAAGTACCCATTGCCATAATAGATAGGCAAGTACGGAGGCTTAGAAACAAATAAGTTGCCTCAGTTAAGGTTTTGTGGAGAAACAATAACCGAGAAGAGATGACATGGGAAGTGGAAGAAATTATGAAATCCAAGTACCCGCACTTATTTCAGCCCCCGGAAGAGATCTAAGATGAGACGTCAAGATCATAAGGTATGTATGTTTTCCTTTTTATGCATTTGGGTCGTGTGCGGCCAAACTCTATTGCTATTATGTTATGGCCCTGTGAGGCATTGTTATTATGGGCTATTGTGATAGGATGGTAGTGCCATATTACGGGAAAACTCTGGCAAATTTTTTATAGAATCCCCGAGGACTTAACATTCGAGGACGAATGTTCTGGGGAAGAATGTTACCCCTCGAAATTTTTTTCGTTGATGCACAGTGAATAGACTAACGAAGAGCACGAAGTATATGGTATTTAAATAAGTAAGGAATGACATTTGATGACCCTAATTAAGATTTCAAAGACATTCGAGGTAAGAGGAGAAAGTTTGCCAAGAGAAGGCAAGGCATACGATATGTATCGGAAAAGATTTACGAGTAACAAGTTAATGATGATTTAATGATGCTTTGGAGAAGAGTTATAACGTCCCTTAGATTGCTAATAAGGTGATAAAAAAGTGCTAAGAAGGTTCCATAAGCATTGGAGATCAAACGAGTCGACGAAACGAGTTCGGGAAAGGCATTATACGACCCGACATACTGGCCGTATAAAATATACCGGCTGTATGTTTGGCCGTATATTCAGCCTGATTAGCACCCTCATTTGGACCAAAAGACCAAACATACGGTCAGTATAATTTATACGGACCGTATGTTGGTCTTTGAAATCCAAGCGGGACAGATTTTGTATTATTAATAAGGGGTCCAAGTTTATTTCATTTCATTTTCCCTTCACTCCCCTTCTCTCTAAAACATTTCTCCACACTTCTTCCACAAGAATTCAAGAGATATTAGTGATCAACTTCATCAAACCAAGTGAATCAAGTGTAAGAAACCCATTAAAGTTCATCTAAGACAAGGAATCCAAGTGAAGGTGAAACTAGGGTTTTACTCAAGCGAAGCGTTTCCACCCAAGGTTCATTCCTACACCATCTAAGTTAAGTTTTACGATATTTTCATGTTTTTTAAGGTGTTGAGAAGTTGAAACACTTGGGTTGTAGAAGAATATAGAAAATGGGTCATGAATGTGGGAATAGTGTCATTTTTGAGTAAAAGCTTAGATTGAGTCATGATTCTTGATGTGTTGTGATTATGGTTATGTTATGAATGATGTTAAGAACATGGGATAGACATTGTATATGAATGAATGTAATCATGTGCTATGACCATGGATATGGATGATTGGAAGTGAATTGAGAAGTAAGGATAATGTAGGTGAATAAAGACTATTGTTATGATGTTGTGAATGTTATTATTGATGTTTGGGAGTTGATATATGATATGGACGAAGTCGTATAAATAAATAAGATGCTTTCCAATTTTCTCTAGCTTTAGTCATGTATGCTAAGCTATCGATTTTCTAATGATAGTATAACTCTAATGAAGGTAGAAAAATGAGCATTGAAGGAGAACGTGCAAGTGATAGAATAGTTGAACCGAAAGGTATGTAAGGCTAACCCTTCTTTCATAAGGCATGGTTCCTTGGCCAAATATCTAATCTTCTATGAGCCTATGATGTCCTCCCAATGATGCTATCTTCAAAAGCTACTAAGCTCATGAATCTCGTGTTACGCTCCGGAAAATTTCGCGCTACTAAGGTCGTAGACAGCTTAGTACGGGCCTGAGGAAGAGCAAAGTTATGCGAGGATTAAGGAGAAAGGTTATATTATAAGAGTGTAATAATGGTATACATATGACATTTGGAGATCATATGGTGTAAATCAGGAAGTATGTTGCTTGAGAAAAGCCCTCGTTACTGTAAGCTAAGTAGGGCCCACATGTCGGGGTTTTATAAACGACATATGAAGAGATATATGAGTAGCAAATGGAATGTTAGGCACGTCCTAAGAAGGACCCTTAAGTCAAATATTGGCATAAGCCCTCCAAAAGGACGATTTAAGGAAACATTTTCGGATGATCTGAATTGGAGAGGCCAAAACGATATTATAAGTTTGGAATTTGGAAAACCACCAAGAATGAACGTTTTATATAATTGTAAGAGCTTTCTAACCATAGGTCGTGGGCCCTCAAACTATGTCAGGATCAAGAGTTATGACATTTTTACTGAACGAACGCGCAGGCTGCGAAATAAGCCTGCGCGAACGCGCCCAAGACCCACGCGAACGCGCCGGGCAATTATTATGTCGGTACGGGCGGACTCCGAGAACCTTATAAAAAGGGGCTTATCCCCTTATTTCCTTATCCAACATCCTAAAACCTTCTCCAAAGTTACAAGAATACCCCCCATTTCCCAAGACCAAATTTTGAGCCCAAATCAGGTATAATTCCCGAATTCCGGTCCAGACAGCGTATAGTTGCGATTATAAAATCGTATAGCGGCATGATTTGGCTCAATTTCAAGAAGAAAAGTGAATATATAGCAATAATATTGGGAGTAAGGTATGAATCTCTCCTTATTAATATTAATTTCGATTTATTTACGGAGGAAAAGTCGTTAAACAATTGTATAGCGAGTTGGTTAGTTATGGAAATTGGAAAAACACCGTGTGGGGTGTTTTATGGAATATTTTGGTGTTGATAATGATGTTATTGTCATTATTGTCATTGTAGTTGTTGTTGGTTGCTGAATTATAATTTCGGGCTAGGCATATAAACGGGAGAGATCTTTACTGAATTTCGACAGATTTTAAGGAGATTAAATTTGAAGGCTTAGGATAAGTATATAACAATGGGCCTAATGTTATATCCCGTATTTTCGTACATTGGGACAATCCGTATTAATTGTGATAAATTGGGGACAAAACTATTTCGGGATACAAAGTCGGGACTTTTGACCTTCGATTTTATTTTGAGACATAAGTTGTACATGGATTTGTTGGTATGGATCAATTAGGAAAATTTGGGACCAAAAGTGAAATTGTTGGAAGTATGAAATTCATGAAAATTGGCCATGTTAGCCATGTGTCTTGAATTGGTCCCACACACTTTGTGGACAATTTTAATTGGTCCAACAACATGTGTGTGGGCCATGGACACTTGGGCAATTTATGTGGAAGTTTAAAAGATGACTTTTAAGTCATCTTTCACTCCTTTACAACACTTGGAAAAAAATAGAAGTGGAAGAACACCATTGAGGGTGCTCTCGGCCAAGAAGAGAAGAGAGAAAAAAAAACCAACTTCCATTCAAGCTCTTCTAAAATTATTTTGTTGATGTAAACCCACTATATTGAGGTCCCTAAGTAGCGTGGAGGTGTCGTTGGAGTGATCAACCCATTATTTTTCATCTTTTGGAAACCCTAGCTATTGGGAAATTGAAGGGAAAAGGTAAGAATTCATTATGTTTTATGTATTGTGAAGGTTGTATGCTTGTTGTAGTATGTTATAATGGAGGAAAATCATGAAATATGGAATGTTGGAAGTGAGTTGTGGGTGTGGTGTTCTAGCTAGTGTAGTGTGTGTGTGTGTTGTGTTGTATTGAAGTGATGAATTAATGTTTAGTTAGTATATTATGATCATTGTAAGGTGAAGAACGATTGAGAATCATCCATATATGTATATGTGTAGTGTTGGTCGAAATGGGTCACATTATATGACAATGAACGAATCGATATCGCTTAATGTTTTAGTCGTCGTCGTTGTGAATTCTATGTTGGAAATGAATGTTTATTAACTCAAATTGATGTTGTAATGGTTGCGAAATTGAATTGGAGATTATTGTATATTTAATGTAAATTATATATTGATGAGAATAGCATTGTTAGAATGTGAATCGTGGATACAAATCATGATTTGAGAATGAGGAATGTGAAAAGTGGGGTTCTCGGTTTTGGGCTGAATTCGGCTGCTTTGAGGAAAATTTTGGAATGTTGGAAATGTTATGTGAATTGCTTAGAATGCCTTTAAATATTGTTGGTATGGGTTCGGGTTAGTATGTGAATGTATAAGCGTCGATCTTGGCTTGAAGGTAAGCCGTTGAATCGAATTCATGAATGTCGTCGAATGATGGAAAAAGAAAGCTATTATTGTTGTATTGCTTTCCGGATTGGTTGTTGATGTTTCTAGGTTGGTTATTGTTGTTGTTGTTGATTGTTTTGGCCGAGTTAAATTCTCGGGGTGTCCTATTTACGGGGGAAATCTTGCCAAATTTGTTGAATTAAGGGCAAATTTGGAATTTAAGGCCAAAAAGTCATTAGCTAATGTTTGGCATTTTGTGGCTTGTTTGTAGACATTGGGCAGCCCGAATCGTAGGTTGGATTTAGCTTGAGTCCGGATTATATTGGAGAGCGTTTGAGGTATGTAAAGTAACCTTTTCTTTTGGCATGCCTTAGTTAAAATAGGCTATGATACGAGCCTCTAGGAAACTCTATTCTCGCAATCCGAGCTTGTTTATGATCCGCATTTGTTCCTTGGTATTCTTGTGTTAATATGCCCTAACATTGATCCTTATATCCTTGGAATTCATAAGTTGCAAAGGTTATGTGAAAGCTGATTTTTTTGGAAGAATTTATTCTTTAACGATTCTAAAACTACAAACGCCCATAACTTTCTCAGAAAAGCTCGGATTGCTTTGAAATTTTCGTAGTAGATTGTATGATATAGAATGAGTATGTTTTCCTAGGCGGTCCCAGTTCGGGTCTACCCCCGTCTGTGGGTCCCGCGACGCCCTTTTATGTAAATTTCGATAACTTTTGAAAGAAAATGTTGTAATTATTATTCCGATTTCAAATTTGACTATTTTACTTATCTTTTGGATTGTGACAATAATTTTATGCATATGATTTATATACGCAACTATGATTTCGAAAATTCTATTTGATCTGTTACCGAGTGACGTTCGGAGGAAAACTTGATGTGACTATTATCCCGATTTCAAGTACGGTCAGTTACTTGTCTTTTGAGTTTATAATAATGATTCGATAACATATGATGACCTTAGATTTCATGGGCGGGCCGGAATGGGTTGACACTCGTCCGGGGTCCCGCGACTTTTCTATGTTTGATTCCGACGATCGATTTTGAAAGAACTTCATGTGGCTATGATTTCAACTGATTACTTAGCGTTGTCGAGTTCGAAATGAAGATTTCTATGCATATGATTTTGGTACGTAACCATGGGTTCGAAGTCGATATAATATGATGATTTATACACCGAGACCCTCGCTAGAGGGCCGACACGCTATGTATATATGATGATATGATGATGACATGATTCTATACACCGAGACCCTCAGCTAGAGGGCGGGACACGCTATACACCGAGTCCTCACTAGTAGGGGGCGGGACACCTATATGTATGTATATATGGGATGATGATATGATCTTGCTTCCGAGTCTCTCGCTGAGGGCGGGACACGCTATATGTATACGCGTACGTGCGGAATGATTGTCGATTGGTATATGGTATGAACATGTATGAATTATGTTACGAAGGTAAGTTTTTGTGGTTTTCGGTTCTTGTATCCATGGCTCCTACTCCTTATTTAAAATACGATTACGCCTATTGTATTTCACGCTTACATGCTCGGTACATGATTCCGCACCGACCCCCTTCTTCGGGGGGCTGGTTTCATACCCGCGTACGAACGCGCGGCTCGGTGATCCACCGCTTTAGGACACCCTCTTCCTGCTATTTGGAGTGCTCCTCTCATTAAGGCTTTATATTTTTGGTACACATATGTTCGTCCGTTGCATTGTATATGTTTGTTCATGGGTACGGCGGGGCCCCCTATCCCGTCATATGATTATCCCTGTTTGTTTAAGTACGTGGACATGTTTGTGGGTTGTGCCTACTTCGTACGGTTGTGTTTGTTTATGTTGTGTTTTGAGGCGATTCCGTACGGCTGGCGCGTCGTCGGCCCGCATATGTATATATGTTGCTCGTTAGCCCCGTGTGGCCTTTGTTGGTATTTCTGGTTATTTTGGATATTCGGTGAAAACAAAGGAAACTGCGCCGAAATTTTTTTTTTAATTGCGTGACACTTGAAACTCGGCCTTGTTCGCTCGTTATATACTTGGATGCGTTTGATATACCTAGTGATAGCGTTTGATAGGTGTGTTTGGGTGCCAGATCGGGCACTAGTCACGGCCTACGGGGTTGGGTCGTGACAGAAGTGGTATCAGAGCGGTTTGTCCTCGGAGTGTCCACAGATCGTGTCTAGTAGTCTTGTTTATCGATGTGTTGTGCACCACGTCTATAAGCGAGGAAGGCACAGTATTTTAGGATGTTGTCTTTTCTTCGATCTTAGATCGTGCGATAGTCGTGTTATCGGGATGATCCTTTTCGATGAAATGCTTCTCGCCGATGCCTCCGAGGAAAGCCACAGTGCCCGTGGGAGCAAGTCTCCGACGCGTGTGTGAGACCGGCCGAGCCGGGTGACTGCGGGGCTCGTGCTCGGATTGAGCGGATATTGTACCTCCGCCCGCTGGTTTTGCTGCGCGCCGGTATCGGAGGGATTGGGAGCGGCCACGGTGCCGCACGGGGCGGCCTCCACCACCCAGGCTCCCGGGCACCGGTACTGTGCCTCAGTCCCCCGACGGGGGCGGATGTGACGGACCTGCGAGAGCGGTTCGATTATTGACACGGTTGGTAGCAGAACGGAGCCCCACGGACATGATGATCGTCCGAACGAGCGCGGCAGATCGAGGGCCGTGATTTTACGGCTTTGTGGCCCACGAGAGTTCTTCGGGTCCAAGCCCGCAGAGGATCTGCGAGTTCGTCCGACGGATGCGGCGTACTGCCGGTTGATTAGTGCTGCGAGATAGAGTCGGTTGAGATGGCGTCATATCTGGGTTGCACGATGTGGCCCGACTAGCGAGCATGAGTCGTGGATGCTTGTCCCGAGAGGTGAGGGTGCCCTCTGGCAGCCGTATGGGGTGAGTTTACCCGAGGCTTTTCTTGCGCCATTTCTCGCCTCCGAGTGAGAGAGCGAGCCAGTAGGTAGGCGGTTACCTCGCTATTGAGGCCGGGGCGAGCCGATTAGGGAGTACGGCAGTTTGATTCACGGCCGAGATATGCGCCCACATATGTGGCTAGCATAGTGACCGGATGCACGGATATATAGTGGGGCTGGATCGGTGTTTCGTTGACGCTGCTTGGTGTTGGCGGCCCCGGTCCGTGTGGATATCGCCGCATCTCGAGCTCACGCCCGTGCAGGAGGACGACGCGTAGCGTCGACCGATAGAGCCGATGATAGGGTCGGCCCCAAGAGGGCTAGGATCATCCGGGTGACTGGGGATTTCGAGGTGCATGCCCCTCGACGAAAGATAGCGCGTATATCCTCCCCGACGCCGCGGGAGCACGCGCTCCGCGAGTTCGACAGGAGAGGCCGGGGAAAGTGGTGTTATTCGGGAGCTGGTGCAGCTCTAGGCTACGAGTTTGCGGTCGGACGGAGGCTCGAGCGACGAGGACCCTGTTATGCCTCGGTGTCCTCGGTCACGGCGGCGCCATCCGGGAGTGCCGTTACGCCACGGTGCTTGTTTGCTTGCGGCGAGTTGAGGAAGCCCATATCATGAGGGGTGTCCCCCTTTGGGTAACTCGGGTGGTGCGGCTCGGCCTACCGGGTCGGTTCTTTGGTTTATCCTCTTCGGCTGTACCATGCGCCCTACGGGGCGAAAGTATGCGGTACCCGGCGGGTCGTGGTAGAGGCGTGTAGAGCCCTCCGATTTTAGCGGTCCTTCGAACCGCACTATATGCGTTAGGGATGACAGGAGCGAGGAGCGTCGCGAGTACGCGGCTACGAGTATGTGAATCCTTACTAAGATGTATGTTGTTATGTATGTATATTCCGTATGGTTGATATTTAATAGCGCGTAAAGGGTAAATTTGAGGACCGATAATCGAGTATTCATAAACTAAGACGATTAAGTTATGTTTACCATTATAGTGAATACGGAAGTCGAGGACGGAAAGGTAATCGTATTCGTAAGTGAAAGGAGAACGCGGGGATCGAGAAGGGTAAAAACGGTAATTGTATTGTGAGAACGTTTTGAAAACTATAAGACTTCAATTTACTCCGGATTATTGTCTTGAAGGTCATGTGGTGACCCGAACACTATCGGACTAATATTAAAGCACCGTATTTCATCGAATTCGAGTTTAAGCGTGCTAGAGTGAGAGAAATATTGGGATGGGTGACCCCCTGGGAAGTTTTCTGAAAATCTTACAAATTCAGACGAAAGAGGCAAATGAGAAGCTAGAATAATCCAAAGGAAGTTAGAATGTGCTGAGTGGGTCGGAACCTTAAGTGGTCACATAGAACGAGGCAAGACACCTAAAGAGGAAGAAGATGTAACACGATTTTGGAATTGGGGTGAGTTCGAACAGTGTTTGGAAATATTTTGTAAGTGAGACGATAGTGAATGTATGTCTGTGTGTGTGTAATGTCTCATACCTGGTTTTATTAGTAGATACGTGTATTCCGGCAACCAACGTGACAGAAGTGGTATCAGAGCAAAGGTGTATTGATGGTACAAATGTTACAAAGCAAGCTAATATTGTGTTTATTACGGTGTCAAGTTTGGACAGTTCAAATGCAATGACCTGTGGAAAAAAAGGGAAGAAAGTGAGTAGATGGAAGGTCAGGGAATCGGAACGTCAGGATCAAAGTACTGCCTACTTGGAATGGGAAATGCGGACATAAGGCAAATAATCAGGTAATAATATAAGCGCACCCCTAAAAAGGGGGAAGCGGATGCGAGAAATGCAAGTGTAAGATGTAAGGTTTGTAACATGATGTGTGACCGGAAAGTTGAAAGGCTAGATCTAAGCAAAGGAACAATAAAAGAGTTCGAATTAAAAATAAAGAGATGATTTGAGAAACTGACAACGAGATAAAGAAAGAAAGAAGGAATATGACTGTTAGATACGGCTGCATGTAATAGTAATAAAAGGAACTTCCCCCGAGATCCTTGTACGGCTTTATAAGACTAGTTGAACATTCGAGGACGAATGTCCTAAAGGTGGGAAGGATGTTATATCCCGTGTTTTCGTACATTGGGACAATCCGGATTAATTGTGATAAATTGGGGACAAAACTATTTCGGGATACAAAGTCGGGACTTTTGACCTTCGGTTTTATTTTGAGACATAAGTTGTACATGGATTTGTTGGTATGGATCAATTAGGAAAATTTGGGACCAAAAGTGGAATTGTTGGAAGTATGAAATTCATGAAAATTGGCCATGTTAGCCATGTGTCTTGAATTGGTCCCACACACTTTGACAATTTTAATTGGTCCAACACATGTGTGTGGGCCATGGACACTGGGCAATTTATGTGGAAGTTTAAAGATGACTTTTAAGTCATCTTTCACTCATTTCTACAACACTTGGAAAAAAATAGAAGTGGAAGAACACCATTGAGGGTGCTCTCGGCCAAGAAGAGAAGAGAGAAAAAAAAAACCAACTTCCATTGAAGCTCTTCTAAAATTATTTTGTTGATGTAAACCCACTATATTGAGGTCCCTAAGTAGCGTGGAGGTGTCGTTGGAGTGATCAACCCATTATTTTTCATCTTTTGGAAACCCTAGCTATTGGGAAATTGAAGAGAAAAGGTAAGAATTCATTATGTTTTATGTATTGTGAAGGTTGTATGCTTGTTGTAGTATGTTATAATGGAGGAAAATCATGAAATATGGAATGTTGGAAGTGAGTTGTGGGTGTGGTGTTCTAGCCGTGTAGTGTGTGTGTGTGTTGTGTTGTATTGAAGTGATGACTTAATGTTTAGTTAGTATATTATGATCATTGTAAGGTGAAGAACGATTGAGAATCATCCATATATGTATATGTGTGTAGTGTTGGTCGAAATGGGTCACATTATATGACAATGAACGAATCGATATCGCTTAATGTTTTAGTCGTCATTGTTGTGAATTCTATGTTGGAAATGAATGTTTATTAACTCAAATTGATATTGTGATGGTTGCGGGCTGAATTGGAGATTATTATACATTTAATGTAAATTATATTGATGAGAATAGCATTGTTAGAATGTAAATTGTGGATACAAATCATGATTGAGAATGAGGAATGTGAAAAGTGGGGTTCTCGGTTTTGGGGTGAATTCGGCCGCTTTGGGGAAAATTTTGGATTGTTGGAAATGTTATGAATTGCTTAGAATGCCTTTAAATATTGTTGGTATGGGTTCGGGTTAGTATGTGAATGTATAAGCGTCGATCTTGGCTTGAAGGTAAGCTGAATCGAATTCATGAATGTCGTCGAATGATGGAAAAGAAAATATTATTGTTGTATTGCTTTCCGGATTGGTTGTTGATGTTGCTAGGTTGGTTATTGTTGTTGTTGTTGATTGTTTTGGCCGAGTTAAATTCTCGGGGTGTCCTATTCACAAAATTTGCCCAAATTTCTATAGAATTAAGGGCAAATTTAGGAATTAAACAAATGTCATTAGCTAATGTTTGGCATTTTGTGGCTTGTTTGTAGACATTGGGCAGCCCGAATCATAGGTTGGATTTAGCTAGAGTTAGGATTATATTGGAGAGCGTTTGAGGTATGTAAAGTAACCTTTTTCTTTTGGCATGCCTTAGTTAAAATAGGCTATGATACGAGCCTCTAGGAAACTTATTCTCGCAATCCGGAGCTTGTTTATGATACGCATTTGTTCCTTTGGTATTCTTGTGTTAATATGCCTTAACATTGATCCTTATATCCTTGGAATTCATAAGTTGCAAAGGTTATGTGAAAGCTGATTTTTTTTTTGGAAGAATTTATTCTTTAACGATTCTAAAATCATAAACGCCATAACTTTCTGGAAAAGCTAGGATTGCTTTGAAATTTTTGTAGTAGATTGTATGATATAGAATGAGTATGTTTTCCTAGGCGGGCCTGAGTCAGTCTACCCCCCGTCCGTGGGTCCCGCGACGCCCTTTTATGTAAATTTCGATAACTTTTGAAAGAAAATGTTGTAATTATTATTCGATTTCAAATTTGACTATTTTACTTATCTTTTGATTGTGACACGATTTTATGCATATGATTTTTATACGCAAGTATGATTTGAAAATTCTATTTGATACGTTCCCGAGTGACGTTCGTGAGGAAAACTTGATGTGACTATTATCCCGATTTCCTGGCACGGTTAGAGCACTTGTCTTTTAGAGCTTATAATAATGATTCGATAACATATGATGACCTTAGATTTCCACGGGCGGGCCCGGAATGGGTTGACGCTCGTCCGTGGGTCCCGCGACTTTTCTATGTTTGATTCCAACGATCGATTTTTGAAAGAACTTCATGTGGCTATGATTTCAACCCCCGAGCATGATTACTTAAGCGTTGTCGAGTTCGAAATGAAGATTTCTATGCATAAGATTTTTGGTACGTAACCACGGGTTCCGAAGTCCGATATGATATGATGATTTTATACACCGAGACCCCCCTCACTCGAGGGTCGGGACACGCTATGTATATGATGATATGATGATGACATGATTCTATACACCGAGACCCTCACTAGAGGGCCGGGACACGTTATACACCGAGTCCCTCACTAGAGGCCGGACACGCTATATGTATGTATATATGATGATGATATGATCTTACTTACCGAGTCTCTCGCTAGAGGGGCGGGACACGCTTATATGTATACGCATGTGCGTAAGATTGCCGATTGGTATATGGTATGAACATGTATGAATTATGTTCAAGGTAAGTTTTGTGGTTTTACGGTTACCGTATCCATGGCTCCTACTCCTTATTTAAAGTACGATTCGCTTATTGTATTTCTCGCTTACATGCTCGCACATATTCCGTACCGACCCCTTTCTTCGGGTCAAGGCTTCATGCCCGGGCAGTACGACGCATGCCGGTGATCCACCAGCTTAGGACACACCCTTCGCTATTTGGAGTGCTCCTCTCATTCCGAGCTTATATTTTTGGTACATATGTTCGTCCGTTGCATTGTATATATTTGTTCATGGGTACGGCGGGGCCCTGTCCCGTCATATGATTCTGTCTGTTCGTTTAGAGGTCTGTGGACATGTTTGTGGGTTGTGCCTACTTCCGTACGCTTGTGTTTGTATATGTTGTGTTTGGGCGATTCCATTCCGCGCGGCGCGTCGGCCCGCATATGTATATATGTTGCTCTGTTGGCCCTGTGTGGCCTTTGTTGGTATTTTCTGCGTGCAGGGTTATTTTGGATAGTCAGTAAAACAAAGGAAACTCTGCCGAAATTTTTCTGGAAATTGCATGAATTTGAAACTCAGCCTTGTCGGCTTCTGTTATATACTTGGATGCGTTTGATATACCTTGTGATAGCGTTTGATAGGTGTGTTTGGGTGCCCAGATCGGGCACTAGTCACGGCCTATGGAGATCTTAAATGATATGACATTGGCAAGCGGAGGCTTAAAGGCGAATACGACAAGGAACGATAACGAGTAACTTACAAAGACATTGTAAAAGACAACACCGTTATGTCTTGATTAGAGGTTAAGATGTGGGCAATAGGGGTTGTTCGCACGATACCGTGACCTATAAGTAGTAAGGAGAAAAAATAGAAAACCTCCTATAGTAGGAAGGGAACATCAAGGAGTGAATAAAGGGAAGGAAAAGAGCATGTCGGATAGTCAGGAAGCGAATGTTAGGACGGAAGGAATATGTGGAGCAGAGTGAACCAGGAGAAAGAAAGATCGTGACTAAGATTGAATGTACTTTATACAAGTTGTACAAGAGTAGTTATGTTACTTATGGATATTTATATGCTAAGGATGGGACCAAGCGAATAGTTAATGAGAAAAGTTTGGATTCAGTAATACCAATACGGTTACAATATTCTGGGTGCATTAGGGAAAGATGTAAATATGGTTTAAGCTGAATTACTGAGACAGAATTAGTACTAAGGACGTGGCTTCGTGAAGATATTATGGCGGAGCGATAACGAGGAGAAGATGACTTGGGAAGTCAAAGAAGAGATAAAGAAGAAATATGATCGGTAGATGAGATTGCGTGCCATGGGGATAAAGGAAACCCCCCCCCCCGAAATCCTTATAATACCTTATGAGACTAGTCGAACATTCTAGGATGAATGTTCTAAAGGGGGAAAGATGTTATATCCCGTATTTTGTACGTTGGAATATTTTAAGTTAGTTGCGACAAGTTAAGGACAAGGCTATTTTTCGATTTGGTGCAATGCACAAGTTGCTTATGAATTTTATTGGTGTGGAAATATTAAGGAAAATTTGGGGCTAGAAGTGGAAAAAAATTATTTCATGAAATGGCCAAAGGGCCATGTGGCCGTGTGGCCATGTGGGCTCCCACCCATGGTTGGCCAATTACCTTATGCCATGAGATGCACATGTGTTCACCTTATATTTGAGGAGATATATATATATATACAAGTGGTGACCAAGCAAGACACAATTAGTCATCTTTCCAACTTAAGAAAATTCAAGAAGTTTGGAGAAAAAAAAGAGGAAGGGCCATTCGGCCATGGTGAGCAAGAATTGAAGACCAAAAATAGTGATCAAAAAAATTATTTTCCTCAAGCATTTCAACTCCTTAGAAGGTGTATAACAACATGGAGTGGTTGTTGGAGTAGCAAGAACAAGAATTAGTTCAAGGCACAACTCTAGCCAAGTTGAAGAACTAAGGAAGAAGGTAAGGTTCAATCTTCCTTTTATATGTTATGGAGGGTTTGTGTATGTTGTAGTATGAAGAAATGAATGAAATTCATGAAATTATATATGTTGAAGCTGTAGTGTAGGGGTTGTTTTGGTGAACATGGTGAACTAATCTTATGTAGTATTTTGGTTGTTGTTTGTTGTGGATTCTATGATGTAAAATGAAGGTTTAATGATCCAAGTTGAAGTATAATCGTGTGGGCTGATTTGGGAGATAATGTAATTCTAATATAGTTTCTTGAATATTATGAGAATAATGTTGTAGCATGTGAATTGTTGGTGTAGTTAATGAATTTGGAAGAAAGAAATGTGTTGTTGTTTCTATTGGAAATGGAGGGTTTCGAAAGTAGTATATTGATTGGGTTGTTTTGAATATTGCGCGGATTTTTTGAAATGTTCTTGAACCTCGTTTGAATGACCTCGGATTAGTACTTGAACTTGTGAGCGTTGATGTTGGTTCGAATGTATGTAGTTGAATTGAATATGAATGGAATGTTGTCGAATTATGTAGAAGAGAGTTTCTAGCGTTATAATGCGTTTTGAATTGATTATTGATGTTGTTGATATGGTTGTTGGTACTGTTGTTAAAGAATTGGCCGAGTTGAATTCTCGGGGTTGTTGAATTTACGGGGGAAATGCTGCCCAAATTTCTGTAGATAAAGTGCTAGCTTGAAATTTGATTCCTAAGTGCTTAGGGCTAATATTTGGTATATAATGATGTTGTTGTAGATCGTGGGCAGCCCGAGCCTTAAGTCTGGATTAGCTTAGGAAGCGGACGAGGTATGTAAAGCTTACTCTTTCCTTCTTTTGGCATGTCTTAGTTGTAAGTAGGCTATGATACGAGCCTCGGGGTAACTCTATTCCTACGATCCGAGCATGTCTACGATTCTTATTTCTTCTTGATGTAACATTCTTGATATAGTCAAATTATGATCCTCATGTCTTTGCATGATTGGATAATAACCGTTGCATAAAGAGATTTTATTTTTAACAGAGCCTCGAAACTACGAATCCACCGTAACCTATATAGACCTTAACCGGATTGCTTCTTTGATATGTCTTCGGGCAAATGATTTCTATAACAAATAATGTCTCTAACCTTCATAGGCGGCTAGGATTGGTTTGATACTTGTCCGTGGGCCTCGAGACTTTTCTATGCTTGTCTTAACGACCAAAGAACTTAATGTGACCACTGTCTCTGAACCCCGAGTATGATTACTTACTTATCCGTCGAGTCCGTAATGATGTCTTATACGTATATGGTTACCCACGATTCTGTCAGCACAGATGGTTGTTGCGCATCTTTCGCCGAGTCCCGGGCCGGTTATGTTATCGTGCGCACTATGCTATATTCCGGCGATGATGTAAGTTTCCAAGTATGATGTGTTACGAAGTATGATGACACGAAGTACGACGTGTTACGAAGTGGCGACGTGATACGAAGTATGACGTGTTACGAAGTATGATGATACCAGTATGATGTGTTCGGAGATATGCTATATTCGAAGTATGATGTGTTGTGGCGCCAAAGATGGGGGTGGCGACCACGTTCGTCCGCCGGGTCCCATTACGGACCGCATGTGATATATGATATGCATAATACATTTACATGATGATCCGATGATTCTATTCACCGAGTCTTCATCACCAGAGGGCCGGGTACGTATATATATATGCGATATGATGGCTATACATGATGATGATATGATCTTATTTACCGAGTCCCCCGACCGGGAGGCCGGACACGTTATATATGTACGGTACATGATGCAGTATCTACCATGTTTCTAAGTTCCATAATGAATTGGCTATGATATTGACACGTATGATTTATGTTTCAAAGGCAAGCCTTATGATTTTTCTATACCCTTATTTCCGCATGATTCTGCTTCACCGTATCATGCTTTACACGCTCGCACATATTCCATACCGACCCCTTTCCTGTGGTCGCGTTTCATGCCACCAGTATACGTACGAGTAGAGGACTTTAGTAGAAGATGTTCCGGGGTCGGGATTGGCGCAGCTCTATTTTCCTCCCGAGGTTGCCGAGTCGCAGTATCCGTGTTGTGGCATTCAAGTTATGGTGCCAGAGACCTTGGTGCGTACGTAGCCGAGCTGTATGATATGTCGGCTTTTGTAAGTCGGCTCGTAAGCCGATGTGTCATTATGTATTTTGTTACGCATTCCATATGCTTACGTATTTTACCTCGATTTCGAAAGACGAATAAAAAGGTTGTTCTTGAAAACTTTCTTTACGCATTCCTTTCGGGCGACGAAGCGGCCCGCAAAGACTACGTGTATCACGCAGGATCGCCCAAGTTCGCTCTACCAAGTCGTACCTGTGCCCCATCATACCCTACCGGGTTAGGGTGACACCATCGCTTATGAATTCGGATGAAGGCTACAGCTGTGAGCACCGCGTATTCAATACGCTGTTCGTCAATAACGTAAAGCCGTGGTTAACGAGTTAGACTCTGATTGGCCGAATCGTACATACTTTGTAGTCGTACGGGAGACCGATGATTAGGTCTTCCGACATGGAGTTTGGATGGACATACCCTTAATGTGACTAAAACTTTGTGTAAATGATAGTTGTGGTAATAATTAATTATTATTAATAAGAAGTGTCATATCACCGAGGAGTACTGTTAAACAAAAACCTAGAAGTGGTACCAAGTCCTTACACTGTACTGTGTGGGATATTCACATGGCTGTCTTACTTGTTAATGAGAGGTTTGTATTGAGAGGACTAAATTGAGTTGTATTGGCACCACGCCCGTCGAGGGCATGATTCAGGATTGTTTGATATATTGTATCGTAGCATTGCATGGTTTATAAGGAAATATAGGTAGCAGGAAAAGCTGAGTATGGGCATTGTGTTGTCTGGTCCTTGGGCGGTTGAGTTTAACTCGAGGAATATATATATGATATGTCCCACGTCCGAGGTTCATTTTGGAGCGGAGGTTTGTGCTCCGGTCCGAGGAGTATTCCGGAACGAGTGGTACATGGACACCGTGGGTCCTTTGCAGGTCATGACTATTGAGCAATAACATCAGATAGCATGTGTGTATGCGTATGGTTAAGCCGTTGCATCCCATTTTGCATTTCACTACATCTAATATTTCAATGAAATACATGCGCATACTAATGTCAGCGTATATTTCTGTATTCTACTTTTATAAGTTGCGAGAGTTTGGGTGAGAGGGGTTTAATATAAGATAAGTATGTAGCGGGGATTGTCGATAAGGATCCATTCCCGTAGGTGCTTCGTATTCTAGTAAGTACTATAGTGAACTTCATATAAAAGGTAAGCTAGAGTATACGATGAAAGGACACAGAGCGAATAGGTCGATAAGTGAGGAATGATTGTGAGTAAGTAGGAACGCCCCGTAAGTGGTAAAGAAATGTTGAATAAAGCCGAGAGTGGGAAGGTTATGGGGATGCAAAATGTTCTTATTTAGAATCTTTAGCTCTAATCGACTTATTCGCTTATCTTATCGACTTTATATCGTGTTGCGTGAATCGATTTTAGCGACCATGATGCTACCGCATGTGGTGGTATACCGATACTACTTCATGCGTCTTTCTTGTAGATATGTTCCGTGCCTTTAGTTGAAGCTTTGACATGTGATTTCATTCAGCATTCTCCTACACCGCTTATCTCACTTCCAAAGTGAGGTCGTGTCATTTATTTTGTCTTCCGTACTATAAGAGCTCTTGTACCTGTCTAGAATAGATCCCGAGAAATTACTTTTTCAGATTATTGTATTTGAAAACAGTCTGTTCGAAGTTTTTACTTTAAATTCTGTAACTTTAAAAGATGGTTGTCGCAATAGTTTTAAATGTTGGGTTTAGTTGGTAAGGGTTCGCCTACTAGGTTGGTAATTTGGTAGGTGCCCGCACGACCCGTGGGTTGGGTCGTGACAATAGATGAATTGAAATTGGCAAAGGAAGAACAACTAAGCTGGTGGGCCTACCAAACCCACTAGCCTCCATTTTTACCTATGAACGTCTTCCGCTCATTTGTTTCCTTACTTACGCGGACTCGATCAAGAAAGGTAATTGGGCTCTTGGCCCAATAGGTTTATGCAATGGAAGCCGACCCAAAAAATGAAGTTTCATGCAAACAAAAGAAGAAAAGGAAAGGAAGTCTAGCAGTGTGAATGAACATTTTTGAGTGCTCTCTTCTCTCTCTTCATGCAAACCCTAAAAAGTGAGCAAACCCTACTTTAATGTTGGTGGGTGGTGGTTGGCCATGATATTGCTTCATCGTCCCAATTCCCTCCTTTGAACCCTACAACAATAACTACCTTGAACAATCACCCTAATCCAAAAGACTAAACATAGACAAAACCCTATCATATGCCAATCTAGTTGATCTAAAACGCTTGAATCATGACATGCAGACGTCCAAAAATTATATTGAACCTATTGAGGTAAAAAAAAGTAGAGATAAAGGATCGAAACGAGTGGTTATATAGTGCGTAGGCCGAGATTTTTACGTATGAACTCTATTGAAGAACTCGACTACGCAAAGGGTGGGCAAATTTTCATATGGATGACGAGAGTTGGAGGAACTGAGAGTGCAAATTCCAAAAAAATGTGGCATCAAAGGTAGATGTAGGGTTGGTTTATTTAGACATCTTCATATTCTAATGAGGTTTGATCTATTGGAAGATTTTATTATGATAACTTCTAAAGGTGTTCACAATATTAATTCAAATGATGGGTATTATTATCCTATGAGACCATTGATACACGATCCTATGTTTAAAATTGAAGATGAAACCACAAAAGCTATGGCTTGGATTTCTTTTCCACATCTATTATCAACTTTCTTTGTTAAAGAATCATTATTTTCATTAGCGTCAGCAGTTGGCAAGCCACTACAATTGGACATGGCTATGATTAATAAAACTAGACCTAGTTGTGCTAGGGTCAAGGTATTGGTGGATTTACGATGGATTCCCCGATTCCGTAATAATGGATATTGTTGACGAGGATAATAACAAGTCTAGTGAAGCCTGGTTGTTAAGATACGTACGTGTTTCCAAAATACCGTAAAAAATGCATAAAGTACATGGTCATAATGAAGAGGCTTGTCGAATTCTTCATCCCGAATTAAGAACTCGTTACATCACCGATAAAAGTGGAGGATGGGAAGAATAATGGCGAAGTGATTTTTGAAGACCGATAAGAAGGTATTTATGGAAGTTAACACGATGACAAGTATTTAACTCGTGGGAAAGTTTTTGGAAATGCTGTCAAGTTTAACCCTGTCAAAGATAATAAAATGCTGGCAAAGGGAAATGTCTCAGGGAATCCCAACGAGGTAGTCAATGATCAGGCTGGGAATATGATAACTACTCAAAACAAGCTTGATATTTTAGCAAATGAAGAGGGAGACAAATATGAAGTGATACAACAAAGATCAAACAAAATCGATCTTGTCGATGATAATGATCAAACAAGGCCTGATTTTGGTGTCAAAACAGTAGAGGGATTGATAAGTGAGGCTATTCAAAGAGATGAGTAGGATTGTAGACATTCAGCTGATAAGGATGATAATTTGGCTGTTCAAAAGATGATCGGGTATTTGGGAAGACAACAAGGCGGGATGGAAAGGAGGTTACTCCACTTGTTGATATGTTGGAAAGAAATACTCATCTCTCTCAAAATGGGGTGATAGAGTAGAACATGAAATGCCGGAGGATAAGGAAGATGGAGAGTGTGTGGAAGACCCGATTAAAAGGCATGCTTTAAAAGTAGAGAGAAACCTATAAAGAAGGGAGAGGATTTAGATCCTCCCACCGATGTTTTAGTGAATCAAGTCTCAGAAGTGGTTCAAATGTCATGATAATATTGAGAGACCATTCAATCTGAATGGTACCTCGTAGATCACCAAAGGTTCAATCGTAAGATGTTATCTCAAAGAAAAGCAAGAGGATACTGTAAGTCAAAGGAAAGTTTCTCCTTTGAAGGAAAACTCTCCAACGAGAAATTTGCATGATTTGGTTTTCATAATATAAAGTATAGAGTTCAGGTAGCCATCGTAAAAAATAGAAGATAATGTGATTAAAGATAAAGATGCGTACTCAAAGGCGATTCTCCTTCCAAAACAGCCTATAAAGGGGAAAGAAAGGAAAGAAAAAAGGTCCAAGACAAGTTCAAGCACCCGCTTAGAGTGTTGTCAAAGAGAATCGGCTTAAAGTTATTGTTAAAACGATGAAAGCTTTATGGAATATAAGGTCTCATGAGAACTTAACAAGCTTTTCATAGATTACAAATGTTGCATAGACATCATAAATTCTCTTTTATTTGCTTCGATGGAGCCTTTTCAACAAGCAAGATGTATTGATAAATATTGAAGGAAATTAGGAATGACTAAGGGGAGTAAACAATTTAGGAAAAATTTGCACTTTATAGAGGACAATGTGGATGTAGAGGTGATTTCGAGCATCGTACAACAAGTTTCCTTGAACCGGTTTTCCTAGATCCGATCAAACCTTGGTCATCACACTAGTTTATGCAAAGTGTGATGAAAGGGAAAGATTGAAGTAGGAGGACATATATAATGAAAGGTGTTCCACTAATTTTCCATGGTTAGTGACGAGACTTCAATGTTGTGTTGCATGAAGATGAGAAAATAGGTAGGAATCCTTGCTCAAATTTCTCAAGACTAAGACTTTGCCTTTGTGTGCGAATTCTTGTGAACTATTGGAAACCGGTTTTAAAGGAGTCATTTTACTCGGTGGAATGGTAGAAGAGGTGTTGATTGTATTTTTGAGATATTGGATAGAATTTTCTTCAATCAACAGTTTCAGCAATGGTTTGCTGACATTGAAATAGAGCATTTGGCAAGAACTGGCTCTGACCATGCTCCTCTACTCATCTCTTTGAAGGAGCAGGGTCAGGTGGTTATAAGGCCCTTTTAAATTCTTAAAATTTCGCGTAACACCAACATTTTCTATCTATCGTTAGAATAATTGGGCCTCGTAGGTGACAGGAATACTTTTTTTGTTTAAACAAAAGTTGAAGTATCCAAAAGGTGTCTTATCTCGTACGGAGTAAAGAGGTATATGGATATTTTCAAGCAACAACGATTAGAGAAGAAATAGTTAGCTCAAGGAAGAGTTGTTCGAGATCGATCCTTCACCTATGAACAATGGTTCTCTAACTGTGCTCATGCGTCGAACTCAAAAAGTATTTACACTTGAGTGAGAATTCCGGAGGCAAAGGCAAATTTAACATGGTTTCATGTATAGGATGTAAATACTAGATTCTTTCATAATCTAGTAATGGTAGGAGAAAGAGATTACAAGTAAAAAGAATTCGTATCGTTAATGGTGATTGGTTGGAGAATTTCGCACATGGCTAGGGAAGCATAAAGTTTTTTTAAAAAATAGTTCTCATAGGAGGAGGAATTTGCTGATTTTAGCCACCGAATCACATTCAAAGCCATGGTAAATTTGAGATGACAATTTAACTTGGTGGCTTTTCCCGACATGTGTTGGTTAAAAGTGCAAACATATTGTAATGAACGGTGACAGCGCATGTGGTCCCGATGGTTTTTCGGTGCTCTCTTCCAATCGTTGGAATATAGCAGGGGTTGATGTTCAATATCGTGAAAGCCTTTTATGAAGGTTTTACTCTTCCAAAATCGTATACACATACTAATCAAAAGGCGTTTCAAGAATGCATGCATGCACTTGCGTCGATACGAGGCCTATAAGCTCGAGTAACTTTACTAATAAAGTTATTTCAAGAGTTTTGCATGGAAGACCGGAACAGACGCCTAAGCTCATCTCTACAAACCAATCGTGTTTTGTGAAGTGAAGAAGCATAATTGACAATGCTTGCTTAATCAAGAAATTGTCATGTATATTAGGAAAAGCGGCGTACCCGTCGACGTGATAATAAAGCTTCGATATGGCAAAGGCATATGATAGGGCATTCGTTGTTCTTGATCGTAGTTCTCAAAAAGATGGGATTTGCGATGATTTTGTTGGATATGATTCGGAGACCGATTGCAAATAATTGGTATTTTGTGAATGTTGAATGGCCGGCCATATGGTTTCTTTCACTCTACTGTAGGTTAAGGTGGTGATCCTTTGTCACCATCATTGTTTATACTTGTCATTTCGAAGTAATATTAAGAGCCTTGAATGCCCTCTTTGAAGATCCTATGTTTAAAGGCTACATGCTCTGTTGAGTGCCGATTTAAATCACTTGGCCTATGCAGATGACACTATCATTTTTGCATCCGCTGATAAGTATTCATTGGGGACTGACATGGGAGTGTTACATGTGTACGAGGTGAGCCAAGTGATTTAATTGAGAATCTGAGCTTTCTCTTTTTCTTTGTCCCCTACCCCCCCCCCCCTTCCCTTTTTTTTAAAAAAAAAGTGTAAACTGCATCGATTCAAACAAGAGAACCAACCATCTTAGTTAAGCTCGAATACTTCATTTTTTAGACATTCCCAATAAAAGGAAGAGAAATGGACCTTGGTTTAGAGACTAGTTCTCTATTAGTTTAAAACCTTTTTAAACAAAATTCAACCAGAACAAGAGGCAGTGCAGGTTCATTAGCCTTCAAATGTTGATTTAAAATAGGGGCTATCACATTATATCAAACCTTTTATAAAGTAGTGAAACTTATTTTGTAGAATGGTGTGTTCCAACAAAAATAAAGATCAAGACTCAATCCAAACAAGGCCCTCTCAGTTTTTTATTTTTTTAAGTGATTACAAACAATCCATGCTAACTTTAAATCTTCCTTGCTCTAGATAGAGATTAAGCAAATACCTATATCAACACAGGACATACAGAAGGCAATAATTTCACGTTTTAACAGGTTATGACTTAGATAATAATGAGGTCTGGGCAACTCAATCACATTTCTAAACACACATATGTATAACACAATCTCTTAATCTTAAAGACAAATCACACAATTCTTAAAGTAGAATCACTCCTTATCACATGGAAACCACTTTTAATCAACTTATTAATGAAGACATTACAAGAAAACCGTTGTATGCTACCCTAGCCATTAGGTGCATCTCTTGATCTTACTTATAATGAACATGATTCTAAACAAGATTCTAAATGTATCCGTATCTTCACAACACTCAATCCCGTGCAGAAAGCAAATTAAACTAAGCACAATTCTACACTTAATCCACTACATTAAATCAAACAAACAAGCCAAACCACCTTGAGTGCAATTTATACCAATTCTAATACTAAGCAAGACAGATTGAATGACTAGACATGGTTTCATTCTAAATACATAGCAAATAACCCTAAAGATCAAACACAGCTTCATATAACTTCAATATTAAGCAAAGTAAAGCAAATAACCAAAATAGTTTCATGTAACTACCATATTAAGCAAATAAGCTAGATACCTAAACACAGTTTTATACTAGCTATAATACTAAGAAAAATGAACTAAATAACTAAAAACACTTTTATGTAACTCTAATACCAAGCAAAATAAACTAAATAACTAAAACAGTTCAATGTGACCACCATACTAAGCAAATAAGCTAAGCTAAACACATAATGACCAACTTATGATTACATAGAAACTAAGACCAGAAAATAAATAAAGGATGGAATATTACCTCTTTTGAGTGCAAAAGATTAGTCGAGTGTTGGAATTGGAGATTTTTATGCTCCTTCCTCTCTCACTCAATCCCGACCCCTAAAGAACAAACAAAAGACACAAATATTTTAAAACTAACTTAACTCAGAAAAATTTAAAGGTCTCAACAATGTTTGAAACCTTAGGTATTTTCGAGGTATGAGTATGCAAAGTGAAAATTTTAGATTGCCAACTTGCCTTTCAAAGTATATTGGGGGTTCTATATCCATCAAAACCCTAGTTTTCAATCGACGGAGAGTATTGCAATTTCATGATCGCATCTCTTAAAACACTACATCAACGGCTAGGAATCGAATAGATAAACAACGTAGGGCCGTATTTGACTCGTAGTCAACAATCCGACGAGTTCTTTGCGAACCAATGAAAATTTGTGAATTCAAATCACAACACAACAAAATTCATTAAAGAAAAAACGAGTTTGACCGTTGTCTCGCGTAAAAGTAAAAAAGAAACAGAGAGGTGAGGATTTTATCGTGCTAAGGTACCGTTTGGTGAAATTTCAAGGTGAAGCATTAATTGTTGCCTCAAATGGTCAAACCACAACTATAACAAGTGTGCCCCACCTGCCATTTTGCCGTTTCAGGCAATGGTAACGAGGAGAGAGGGTTTTCTCCTCGTGGTGGTGCTAGGGTTTGGGGTGAAGGGAAGGGGAGAGACAGGGCGTGTTTGGAAGTGGGAAAAATGAAAAGAAAAGGGGGATTTGCCCCCTCTTTTCCCCGCACTGGGCCGAGTCACGCCCTTTTAGGCTGGACTCATTCATAATTAAAATGAAGAATAACGGGGGCCCTTTTATGCATATTCGGATATATACGTGATATACATGTATATCACCTATATATCCGTGTATATGTGTATATATGCGTCGGGTCTTGACACTTTTTTTTAATAAATAACCACTATTAAGAGAAGACTAACTAGTTTAGACTCTTAATCATGATCAAAATAGGTTAATTAAGCAACTAAAAACTAATCTTTCAAACAATGGCCTTAATTGGCTTAATCTAGGACCAGGCTATTTTACTTATGGCCTTATTTGGTCCGATTAGCCATCTTAGGATAACATTTGCAAAAATGACCTTAATTACTCGCATCAATGATATCGCTCCTTTTATATAAGGTCACAATTAAACTAAATAGCAATTAAAAAGGCTAATTTGCAATAATGACCTCAATAAGAAATTGATTTTCAATTGGGCCATAATTGGACTATTAATTGATTATTTTAATTATAGTCATTTAATGGGTAATTTACAGAATGAACCACAATTAATTATGATAAATTCTAATCAATTGATTAAAAAAAGAATTGAGTGGTAAAATGATTAATTTATTTAATTAACCAGATTCCTTGCATTAAACAAAGTAAATATTTGCTAATTAATTTATGATAATTTAAACAATTAAATAAATAATTATTTTGCACTATGTTCTTGATTAAATTTAGCAAATGAATCCTAATTGTTGCAAATTAATTTCCAAATGATTTATAACATTATAGAAATTATTTTACCAAATAATAATGATAAAATATTATCTAAATGGTTTTTTATAAAATCATTTTGATTTAAATATACATATTTCACTCCGTTTAATATTCAAGCGGCCTCCTGAATAAAAATAAATTATGGGAGGTCAAAAATTAGGTGTCAACAACCGCCTATCATTCGCAATTGGGGGATGGCAAGGTCATCCCCGAGCAAATCTAAATTTGCCTAACCCTAATTTTTGGCTGACCCATTTTCATATAACCTCTCATTTTTTTTTCAATTTTCAAAATATATGTTTTAATTCTCCGTTTACGGATTTTCTACATATCCTGAGTTTCATGAGAATTCGGGTCATTTGTAGTTCGACTTGATTATGACTTCTAGATGCAAATTTAGAGAAATCTCAAATTTTCGAGAAATGTTAAATTGAGAAGCCAAGTGATCGGTTGGAGTGCGACCGACTGCATCGAGTCCGCCTACATATCCCTGTTCTTGGGAATCAAGTCACTTGTAGTTCTGCTCGATCGGAGGAAAAGGTCATCCCGTATGTGGGAGTACCTTTGTGTGTCCGACCGGTAGCGGAATAAAAACAAACAAATAAGCACATAAGTAAATGATTGTTCTTATGTGGCTGAGCGGGGAGAGCGATCTTCCAAGTTTTTGCCGGAGAGCTTGACTCTCATAGGCACCCTATCTCGACTGGCTGCATAAGAAAGAGTTTCACGTTTGCTCCACAATCTGTCTAGATTTGATTTGATCAACCTGCTCTGTTTGACGGCTACTAATCTGCTCCCATCTGCTGAGTAATGTTGATTTTTGGCGACGAATACTGCGGTCATCTGAATGGATTTACATCGTCTTGTCTTCTTGAGCGAATACTGCGCTCTCTTGACCGATTTTACATCGCTTTATCTTTTTGAGCGAATACTGTGATCTCTTGACCGATTTTACATCAGTTTGTCTTTTTGAGCGAATATCATCGCGGTCGCTTGACCGGTTTTATATCGCTTTGTCTTTTTTTCGCCGAATACTGCGGTCTCTTGTCCGGTTTCACATCGCTTCGTCTTTTTAAGCGAACACTTCAATCTTTTTGATCGATTTTACATCGCTTTGTCATCTTGCTATATTCGGTAGTTTTTATTCATGGCCCTTTTTGGCAATTTGAATGAATGGCCCTCCCGACATGTTTGTATGAATGGCCCTCTTGGCATGTTTGTATGAATGGACCTCTTGGCATGTTTGTATGAATGGCCCTCTTAGCATGTTTGTATGAATGACCCTCTTGGAAAATAAGAAGAAGTGATGGCCCTCTCGGCAACAGGAAAATAGGTATGCAATGGCCCTCTTGGAAAATAAGAAGAAGTGATGGCCCTCTCGGCAACAGGAAAATAGATATACAATGGATCTCTTAGCAACAAGAAGAAGTGATGGCCCTCTAGGCAACAGGAAAATAGATATGCAATGGGCCTCTTGGAAAATAAGAAGAAGTGATGGCCCTCTCGGCAATAGGAAAATAGATATGCAATAGCCCTCTTGGCAAATAAGAAGAAGTGATGCAAATGACAGATATGGCCCCTTTGGCTAAATCGTCTTTCTTTCGTCCTTTATGCCAGCTGTGGCCTTCTTGATCAGGTATGCCGTTCGGTCTTGTTGCGACCCTTTTGGCCAAACATTTGCCTTTGTGGCAATTTCAGTCATTTTTTAGCCTTTATGGCTTAATATTTTGCCCTCGTGGCATTTTTCATCCTTTCATAGCTCTTATGGCTAGATATTCACCCTTTTGGCATTCAAGACCTTATAGCCCTTGCAGCTGGATATTTTGCCCTTATGGCTTTTTGGTCTTTTATAGCCCTTGTGGCTAGATATTTTCCCTTGGTGGTATTCATAACCTTACAACCCTCGTGGCTGGATATATTTTTTGAAAGCCTGATCTCAGCAGTGGTCCTAATCTTCTTTGGTGGACATAAAGCAAAGTTAGAGAAAGGATAGTCTTCTGACATCCTGGGGGCCTGCATCAGAAATGGATTAGTTTTTTCCCTATTTAAAGTTGATTCGTGTCACCGGCGCTGTCGCATCTTTGCGTTCCTGGACTCGAAACCCCTTCGGCTATGGTATTTGAAAGACAAATTTACTTTCATTATGCAGAAAATCATTTTTGTAAAGTTACCATAAAGGTATCTAGTTTGTAGGAAAATAAATGCGTTATTTTGAAAGTTGTAAGGTTAATTATCATGACATGTGTTTTGAATGAGGGAGATCCTTCTTTTGTGGCTGGGTTTCTTGGCTTTCTTCGCACGAAAATTTTTGAGACATTTTCTCAAAAATTCTGCTCCAGTTCTAATCTTGATTGACCAACTCTCGTGCCGAATCTTCCGTGTTGTCGGAAATTTTGAGGTCTCCTCAAAATTTCTGCCCTCTTACAGCATTGAATAAATGAGGAATTTTGAGAACTTCTCAAAATTTCTCACCCAGTTTGAAACTCTAGGTTAGCTGACTCTTTGTAGCGGATTGACGGCGTAAACTTTTGAGATCCTCTCAGAAATTCCGCCTTAATTGGGTGTGTGGTGATCCCTGCATCCTATCTCTGAGGCTTCCTAAGGGTTTCTTGGGTATTTCTTTCTTGGCCAAGCTCAAAGAGTGCTTACATATCCCGTCGCAGCAGGAATTTAGGTCGAATGTAGTTCAAAATAAAAGTAAGGGACTTTTTGGTTTTTACTAATAATGCTATCGGGTCCCAGATGGACTGCCTACGTATCCCACTGTGGGAAAATCAGGTCATTGTGTAGTTCATATTACAAAAGTTGTTTTTGTTTCTCCAGTCTAGTACAAAGATAACAAGCAAAAGGAAATAACTTAATACAAGCAAATAGAAAAACGATTACAAGCAAAGGGTGCTATTACAAATTGAAAAACTTTGTCTTCATGTATAGTAGCACTTGATCGCGCCTAAGTTGATTGGCTTTGGTCACTTTTGTTTGTCCATTTCTGTCAATACTACCACTTCTCTGGAGAGTACTTTGCAGACCATATTAGGACCTTGCTAGTTGGGAGAAAACTTCCCTTTGTATTCATCTTGATGTGGAAAAATTCTTTTGAGCACCATTTGCCCAATTTGGAAAAGTTTAGTCCTGACTCGCTTGTTTAAGGCTCTTGCCATCCTTTGTCGATACAGTTGACCGTGACATATAGCAACCATTCTTTTCTCGTCAATTAGAGTCAATTTCTCATAACGAGCTCGGACCCATTCAGTGTTGTCCAATTCTACTTCTTGAATGATTCTCAGGGAAGGTATCTCAACTTCAAGTAGGTATGCATACTTCAAAGATCGTAGACTAGCAAATATGGAGTCGCTCCTGTTGAAGTTCTAGCCATAGTACGGTATCCCAATAAAGCATAAGGCAACTGCTCATGCCAACTTTTATAATTGTCAGTCATTTTTTTTAATATACTCTTGATATTTTTGTTGGGGTCGCTTCTACGGCTCCATTCATTTATGGCCGGTAGGCTGTCGAGTGTTGGTGAGTAATCTTGAATTGCTCACAGATATCCTTCGTCAGATGGCTATTCAGATTTTCTCCATAGTCTGTTATGATGGACTCGGGTCTACCGAACTGGCATATGATGTGGTTTGGCACGACGTCAGCTACCACTTTCTTTGTTACTGATTTGTGAGATGTCGCTTCCACCCATTTGGTGAAGTACTTAATAGGAACTAAAATGAACCTATGGCCATTTGAAGCTGCGGGTTCAATGGGTTCAATAACATCCATGCCCCAAACAACGAAAGGCCATGGTGAGCTCATAGCATTAAGCTTACTTGGAGGGACCTTGAATAAATTACCGTGGATTTGGCATTGATGGCATCTTTGCACATATTTGCAGTAATCACTTTCCATGGTCATCCAATAGTATCCAGCTCATTGAATCATTTTTGCCAAAGACAACCATTCATATGGGGTCCACATGACCCAAAGATCTACTTCTTCTAGAAGTTTGGAGGCTTCGCTAGCATCTACATATCAGACCCAAATTCGGCGTCCGTTTGTATAGTATTTCCTTGTTTAGGAAGAAGCCATTTGCCATTCTTCTGATGGTCTTCTTTTGTCCATTTGTAATGCCTTCGGGATATTCCCGTCTTTCTAGATACATTTTGATGTCATTGTACCATGGCTTGCCATTTATCTCATTTCCCTTCCACTCGGGCAAATGGGCATAAGCTATGCTTTCAAGCTTATCCTTAGTAGGTCAATGTGACTGCTTTTAAGATGTTGGATCATTGATGCTATTGTGGCCAGTGCATCGGCAAATTCATTTTGTGCCCTCGGCGTATGTTGAAATTCGATATTTCTGAATTTCTTGCACAATCTTTGTGCCAAGTTCACATGTGGCATGATCTATTCACTCGGTGACCCATTCCTTGTACTTGATGAATCGAGCGTGTCAAAATCTCCAATGACCAGCAATTCATCGATATTCATATCCAAAGGCCATTCGGAGACCTAGAATGCAGGCCTCGTATTCAGCCATATTGTTGGTACAATGGAATTTGAGCTTTGCGGCCATGGGGTAGTGTTGCCCATTTTCTGATATCAGAACTGCTTCGATTTCGGAACCTTTGTAATTCATTGCTCCGTCGAAGAACAATTTCCAGCTAGTATAAGGTCCTGTTGCTTCTTCTTCTATGGCCAACACCCCTTCGTCTGGGAAATAGGTGCACATTGGTTCGATCTCTTCATCTACCAGACTTACAGGTAGTAAGTCAGCCAAAGCCTGTCCTTTAACGGCTTTATGCGTTATGTACACGATGTCAAATTCAAATTATAACATCTGCCATTTGGCCAATTTCCCGGCGGGCATTGGTTGACGGAATATGTACCTCAACAAATCCATTTTGGATATAAGATGAATAGTGTACGAAGAAAAATAATGTCTCAATTTCTGAGCCACCCAAGTTAGAGAACAACAGGTTTTCTCCACTAGCGTGTATCTTGCTTCATAAGATGTGAATTTTTTGCTCAAATAGTAAATGGCACGTTCCTTTTTCCCTTCTGCATCGTGTTGTCCTAACACGCAACTAAAGGCCTTTTCAGCAACTGACAAGTATAGCAGCAAAAAGTTCCCTGGCCTTGGTGGCACCAAGACAGGCGAATTGGACAGATATCTCTTGATAGTATTGAATGCCTCTTGGCACTCCTCTGTCCATTTTGTAGGAGCGTCCTTCTTTAAGAGTTTGAGGATGGGCTCCACGATGATGGTGGATTGAGCTATGAATAGTCCAATGTAATTTAACCTTCCCAAGAAACTCATGACTTCTTTCTTAGTTTAGGGAGGAGGTATTTCTTGGATTGCTTTGATCTTGTTGGGTCTAGCTCTATGCCCCTTCGACTGACTACGAACCCCAATAATTTTTCTACGGCATCCGAACGCACATTTGGCTGGCCGGTTCAATTTCAAGTTAAACTTTCGTTAGCCTATCGAAAAATTTCCTCAAATGTGTGGTATGCTCTGAACTTTCCCTTGACTTGATAATGACTTCGTCCACACAGACTTCAATTTCTTATAGATCATGTCGTGGAAAATGGTAGTCATCGCTCTCATGTATGTTACGCCGGCATTCTTGAGGCCGAAGGGAATTACCCTGTAATGGTACACTCCCCATGAAGTGATGAAGGGTATTTTCTCGGCATCTCTCTGTTCATTAAAATCTGGTGGTAGCCGGCAAAACAATCTACAAACGATTGTTGCTCGTATCTAGCACAATTATCTATGAGCATGTGGATGTTCGGGATTGGAAAATTATTGTCACACCCTGATCTTACCAGGGTGTGATGGGCACCCGACCCCATATTCGGAGCCGAGCGAACCCGCTGACTGTTATTACTCACATATTCTCTTTGGGTGCTTAAATCAAATGAAAGTAAAATACATAGTAAAATTTTCAAAATCTTTTTGTCGTTTCTCAAATTAAACCCAGTCTGTAAGCGTAAGGACTCTATAACATAATGTATAATAAAAAAACATGTCGGCTAAAGGTGGCCAATTTCAAAGGTCGACACTCTAGACCCACGACTCCTTCCCGCAAAGTCTCTAACTTCGAACAACCGCACAAAGATATATAATCTCGACTCTAAGCAAAGACCTGGTATAAATGTAGTCTACCAACTTCGCTGGAACATCTTCTCAATAGCTCTTACCGTCCGAGTGTACCGCGTGGCATGAAACGCACCCCCGAAGAAGAGGTGGTCCGATGCATACGAGCAATGTACCGAGTATGTAAGGCATGAAAATAATACAATCGTGAACATAGGTATGAACAACAATACCATGGGATCATAGAACATGTGATGAGATAAGAGGATAACCTTGTACGTGTGAATGCCTTTTTGGATACCATGCATGCTTGTCTTTCCCTTTTTAGAAAAAAAAAAACATTTCTTTTCATAGACGTAGAAAATAGAACTTATGTCATATCATGTCTTAACATATAGTATCGTATCATATCATATCATATCGTGTTATATCATATCAATTCATAGTATATCATGTATATCATAGCACCGAACAGCGTGATTCGCTCGCCCACATTCCGCCAAAATACTCCGGCTCGCCCATAAATCCCGCGTCCGGGCATCCCGCTTCCGGGATGATAAACCAGCTGACCAGGTGGCAATGAAACATGTTTCCCTTCCCATTCCCCATGTATCCCTTCCCCCACCCCATGTACATATACATATCTCATATACATATATCATATAAGCATGCCGGAGAGCCCAAGGAAAGTCATGTATCCATCGAAGTGACATAAGGTCGGTGACCTCCGATTACATTATGGAATAATCGTGATCACTTTGTCTCACCTTGAAGGAACGATAATTACAAGGCGAGACCATCAACGGAAAGTAACATTAAAAAAAAAACACGGAATGAAAATCATGGACATCATAAACGTTAATTTGTATGCTTTGAAATCTTTAGAAAATAGTATCATAACTAAGGAACAGAATTAAAGATCAAGAACTAGTTTAGCGCTTTCATACTCGCATTGGATTCTTGACTTAAGGCTCTTAGTCATGAAATCATTCTTGCCATACTTATCATAGACATATCCTCTTCCTTACATCATCGTTATCATTATCATCATAGAAATATTCTCAATAGAATAGTTACAACACTTATCGTTTGATAACGGAGCAATAAAGAAAATCCTGGAACAGTGGGCCCACCTCGAGTCAAATGAGGTGGCGTACACAATTTACATATGTTACATTCCAAGACGTCACTTATGAGAGTTTTAAGGTAGTCAGGTCCTATTTGTGCGAGTTCTAGATATTTAGGTAACTTTCCAACATTTCATGCAAAATATTAATTCAATTTTATTGAATGAAAAAGGGTTAATTTCAATCTCGGATTTCTAGGAAAGGAATTGTCCCCGAGGCCCGTGTCCAAACCTACTACGTCTAAGACATGCCAAGAAAGGAGGGTGAAACCTTACATACCTTTTCCGCCTACGCTACTCCAAATTTCAGGGCCCAAGTTCGGCCAAAATCTACAATTTGGTCACATTTACCAAACGTCAATTAGAGCATTTAGAAGTTGAATCTTAAGGTAACATTTGCCTACCGAAATTTCGGCGCATTTCCCCCGTAGAATACTCCATCCCACCAAGTTCAACTTGGCCAATTCAACAACAACAAACCCGAGAATGGAACTCGGCCACAGCAGTATCAATAATCATATCTTCCAACATTCAACAATTAATTCAAAACACACACTCCAACATTAGTAGCTCCTTTACATAATTCAATAACATTTCCTTAATATTGCACTCATTTCTTGACATTACAACAACAAACAACATACTACATAAAATTGGCCCCTTAACCTTACACAACACACACGGCCACACACATGCATATTCTCATGTTTTTTTTTCATTCATTTTTTCAATTCCACAACATGCATGAATTATTCCTGCAACTATAAGAAATCATACTAATGTCTCACCAACTTCTTCCATAATCCTCAAACAATCACAATTTCATTTCTAACCATTAAATCCTCATTTCCCATCATAGAATCCACAATTACAACAATCAACATACTAAATAAAAATTAACTCATCATCTCTACACAACACTATTCCATTCGGCTACACCACACACATGCATATTTCATGAGTTCCATTCTTTTCTACATACTACAATACTCACAAATCATCTATAACACATAGAAAAGGGAATTAAACCTTTACCTTCCTTCACTTGTCTTCTCACTTGGCTAGAGTTTCCAACTTACACAACCAATGCTTTTCTTATTCCAACAACCACTCCATGTTATAAAGGACCTTCCATTTGGTTAGAAAGGCTAGAAGAAATTAATTTTTCTTGACATCTTCTTGCTTCCAAAATTTGGCCACCATGGCCGAATATTTTTTTCTTCTTTCTCCTACTCTTCTTCTTTTTTTTTTCCAAGTCTTTCTCAAGTTAAAATGATGACCAACCTACATATATATATATATATATATATATATATATATATATACTTGGCTCCAATGGTAAGTGGACTCTTGTCCTCTTCTTGAAGTTTCCTTAATTACAATAAAAGATGACTTATTTTTTTGTCATCTTTCTTTCCATCTTTTTTTTTCTTCTTTTTAAATTCGGCCAACATGGCCCTTTCATGAAGCTTCTTCGAATCCTTTGGGAAATTACCATTTTGCCCCTAGTCTTTTCGATATTGCCATGAACCCTTTTTGTGAGTTTCCTTTTCGCCCTTAACCTTTCTCAATATTTCCATACTAATAAGGTTCATAAATAATATTCACAACCCATTTGTATATTTAAATAATTTTGGAAATAGTCTTGCCCTCGACATTCCTCGACTATCTCAAAATATTCGGACGTACAAAGTACGGGCTATAACAATTATCGTTTGGGCTAGCCTTTTAAAGATCTCGATAATCCATGCAAACTCTTATTTTGTCGTCCTTTTTGGGTACCGGGACAGTGTTGGCCAAACATGTGGGGTATGAAGTTACTTCCACCACTCCTACTTAATCTGTTTTTCCATCTCATCCTTGATTCGGATGCTAAGATCCAGTTTGAATTGCCTGGTTTTCTATTTCACTAGAGCAAAACCTGCATTGATGGGGAACTTAGGCGATACTACGCTAGTACTTAGTCCTGGCATGTCGGCGTATGACCATGCGGAGATATCCACGTACTCCCTTAGTAAACTTATCAGTTCTTCTTTTAAAGGCACGTCTAAGTGCGCACTTATCCTTGTCTCTTTGACATTCTCTTCATCACCTAGATTTATGGCTTCTGTTTTATCAATATTTGTCTTCTGCTCGTTCTCTAGTTGTTCTACTTCTTCCGCGAGACCCTCGGGTAGCATTGTGGTCTCATCGTATTCCTCGTACTCTTCTTCCTCTATGCTGACCGACTCATTCATTTTGCAACATGTGATGACATTTAGGACTGCTTTATTGTTTTTATTACTAAAAATTCAAGGCAAAATATGTCAGTATAAAACATGCATGCAACGAGTAAACAAAAACTATTTTGATAAATCGAGGCTTTGATTAATTTAAAAATATTCAGAAGTACAAACTGTGGTCCTGGCCTGGATTCACATCAAGCCACTTCCATTTTTGAAAACATGACGAGATATGTAAGTAACAAAAGGATGAGCAATCGGGCCTCGACCGATTCTCCCTATTTTTCAAAATTAATTTATCTTTCTGTACCAAAGAGCCAGTAGCGGGGTAATGCTCCAGTTGGAGAGCTGTTCGCCTTGTTCTACCTCTCTGATGGTGGGCGCTTCAGTACATTCTTCCATAATCACGAAGCAATCTTCTTCTTGGAATAGCATCCTTATCCTTTCTTTAATGTCAGCATCTCTAGGCATAGGCATTCTATGGGGAAATGACTGGTACAGGTTTGGAAGGGCTTTGAAAAGATCCGCAACCCCTTGTTTCTTCTTGGTAGGCATCTCTTCTTCTGCTGGGACGTAACCAAGCCCATAGCGAAAATTGTCTGGGAGGATGGAAATTGGCTCGGTGATGCCTTAGAAGTTTTTTCCTAGACCTTTCCCGGGTTCAAACCCATTTAGGATCATAGTAGAAGCAATCATTTAGTAAACTACCGGCATAGGAGCTTTTGGGTAGTCTATCTTGTGGGCAGCTCCCGCTAACTCCATGACATGAAAATCCGGTCCTTTAGGCACAACTTCAATAACGAGTACAAAGTTGTCTGGGTAATTATACATGCTGGCTTCTCCGTGGATCACCACTTCTTCCCCTTCCTAGACAAATTTTACGGATTGATGGAGCGAGGATGGTATTGCCTCTGCCATGTGGATCCATGGTCTTCCCAGAAGCAAATTATAATTGGCGAGTATTTTCATGACTTGGAATTCGGTGGTGAATTCAGCTGGTCCTATTTGAATGTCCAAATCAACTACCCCAGTGGCATCACAACGACCTCCGTCGAATGCTCTTATGTTAGTGTAGCTTTGACGAAGTCTTTGCAAGGTGGTGCTGGAGTCACTTGAGCTATATGCGTTGTCACTGGTGTAGGGAGTAACACTTTAAATCGCGGGCATTCTTCCAAAGACAATGACGCTACTGTGCACTAGAGTTCTTTCACAAAATCGCGGATTGTAGGCTTTCCTGCGACCCAATCTTCTTCTCTCTCAATCATGTGGATCACATTGTTGCCATGGTTCGCCAAAGGGTTGGTGTTCACATTTGGAGGGGCTGTCTGGAGTACAATTTCTTTCCGGTCAATCAAACCCTGTATTTTGTACTTGAGATTAATGCAATCTACAGTACTGTGTCCTACGCTATTGGAATGATAGGCACATGTCTGGTCACCTCGGTAAAAGTGGTTCTTTAGGTCGACGACCTTTGGAGGAAGTGTCTGGATCATCCTAGCCGCACTTAATATTTTGAATAAATCAGTACGAGATTCCATCAGTGGGATGAATATCCGAGGTGGTTTCTTTTTCGAAATTCCGATGTGGCACATTATAGGCATTTGGTGGTGGTTGATTCCGTGGTATTGGGTTGGTTATTTTGGAGCGGTAAACGGGGTAGTTTAATAATTTGGTCGGGAGCTTGGTAATTCGGGGGAGGTGATTGGAAGGCATTTTGTGGAGCTTGGTAATTTGGGGGTGGTGATTGGAAGGTTGGTTGCGCGTAATATACGGGCACCGTGTTGTAAGGAGTGGGAATGTAGGTATTTGGGGGAGGTGAAGTGTATGCTTCCATCAGGAATTCTCCCTTCTTTTGGGTTTGGGGCTAGGAGTGTGGGACATGCTAGCCACGTCTTCCTTCTTTCTATGCATGAACTCGGTTGAGCTTGAACCGGCTGATTTTCTGGTCATACTTATGATTCGGCCAGTCTTGAGACCATCTTCTATGGCCTCGCCCATTTTGACCAATTCAGAGAAAGGTCTTCCTGCCATTGAGAGCATTCTATCATAAAAATCTATTTCTTGTGAACGGATGAAAACTGACACAAGTTCCTCCTAGCCCATAAAGGGTTGTACCCGGGCAGCCTCTGTTCTCCACCTGCTCGCATATTTGTGAAAATTTTCGGTGGACTTTTATTTTACTTTTTCCAAGTAGTACATGTCCGGCACCATTTCCATGTTAAAACGAAACCTTTCTATGAAAGCCGCAGCCATGTCTTCCCATGTAATCCAACGACGTATGTCTTGCGCCGTGAACCATTCTAAGGCTTCTCCGGTCAAACTTCAGCTGAACAACCTCATAATGAACACTTGGTTGTCTCAGACACCGACTAATTGGTCACAGTAGGACTGTAGGTGTGCTCTAGGATTGCCCGTTCCATTGAACAACTCGAAATGGGGTACCTTAAGCCATCGGGTAAATCTAAGTTTGGATGCATACACAAATCGTTATAGCTCAAGCCTATGCCAGCGAGGGTAGTTCTCATGGACCGTTCTAACATTGCGATCATCTTCCGCTCAAGGCTTTCTTCTTATTTTTCCTGCTCAGCCTTCCACGCCTTTTCTATCTCCTCATAATGGTCAATTTCTTAATCGGGTGAAAAGATGCCTGGTGTGACAGGTGTGTGGAAAGAAACAGCAGCGTGAGTTCGGGGAATAGGGGTGCTTTTGTCGGTTGGTAGTGGGATGACACTTAATTGAGAATCTGAGCTTTCTTTCTCTTTTGTCCCCCCCCCCCCCCCTTTTTTTTTAAAGAAAAAGTGTAAACCAAGCATCGATTCAAACAAGAGAACCAACCATCTTAGTTAAGCCCGAATACTTCATTTTTTAGACGTTGTCCCAACAAAAAGGGAAGAGTGAAATGGACCTTGGTTCGAGCCTAGTTCTTTATTAGTTTAAAACCTTTTTAAACAAAATTCAACCAAAGACATAAGGCAGTGCATGTTCATTGACCTTCAAATGTTGATTTAAAATAGGGGCTATCAAATTATAGCAAACCTTTTCTAAAGTAGTGAAACTCATTTTGCAGATTGGGGTATTCCAACAAAAATAAAGCCCAAGACTCAATCCAAACAAGACTTTCTCCGTTTTTTTTTTTTTTTTTAAAGTGATTAGAGACAATCCAATCTAACTTTAAATCTTCCTTGCTCTAGTTAAAGATTAGGCAAATACCTCTATTAACACTGGACATACAAAAGGCAACAATTTAAAGTTTTAACAGGTTATGACTTAGATGATAATGAGGTCTGGGAAACTCAATCACATTTCTAAACACACATATGTATAACACAATTTCTTAATCTTAAAGAAAAATCACACAATTCTTAAAGTAGAATCACTCCTTATCACATGGAAGCCACTTTTAATCAACTTATTAATAAAGACATTTCAAGCAAACTGTTGTATGCTACCCTAGCCATTAGTGCTTCTCTTGACATTACTTATAATGAACATGATTCTAAACAAGATTCTGCATAGTCCAGACTATAACACTCAATCCCAGGCAGAGCAAATTAAACTAAGCACAATTCTACACTTAATCCACTGCATTAAATCAAACAAACAAGCCAACCCAGCTTGAGTGCAATTTTATACCAATTATAATACTAAGCAGGATAGATTGAATGACTAGACATGGTTTCATTCTAAATACATAGCAAATAAACCTAATGATCAGACATAGTTTCATATAACTTCAATATTAAGCAAAGCAAGCTAAATAACCAAGACAGATTCATATAACTACAATATTAAGCAAATGAGCTAGATACCTAAACACAGTTTCATTCCAGCTATAGTACTAAGCAAAATGAACTAAATAACTGAAAACACTTTTATGTAACTATAATATCAAGCAAAATAAACTACATAACTAAAACAGTTCTATGTGACTACAATACCAAGCAAATAAGCTAAATGGCTAAACACATAACAACCAACTTATGATTACATAGAAACTAAGACCGTAAAATAAATAAAGGGTGGAATATTACCTCTTTTAAGTGCAGCCTTAGTCGAGTGTTGGAATTGGAGATTTTTATGCTCCTGCCTCTCTCACTTAACCACGAACCCTAAAGAATAAAGAAAAGACACAAATATTTTAAAACTAACTTAACTCAGAAAAATTTAAAGGTCTCAACAATGTTTGAAACCTTAGGTATTTTCGAGTTATGAGTATGCAAAGTGAAAATTTCAGATTGCCAACTTGCCTTTCAAAGTAGATTGTAGAACCCCAATGCATCAAAACCCTAGTTTTCAATCGATGTGGGAGTATTGCAATTTCATGATTGCATCTCTCAAACACCACATCAACGGCTAGGAATCGAATAGATCAAGAAACAGAGGGCCAAATTTGACTCGTAGTCGATCAATCCTATGAGTTCTTTGCGAACCAATGAAAATTTGTGAATTCAAATCACAACACAACAAAATCCATTAAAGAAAAATCAGAGTTTGACCGTTGTCCCATAGAAAAGTAAAAAGAAAATAGAGAGAGGTGAGGATTTTACCATGCTAAGGTAGTGTTTGGTGAAATTTCGAGGTGAAGCATTAATTATTGCCTCAAATGGTCGAACCACGACTGTAACAAGCATGCCCCACCTGCCATTTTTCCGTTTCAGGCAATGGTGATGAGGAAAGAGAGTTTTCTCCTCGTGGCGGCACTAGGGTTTGGGGTGAGGGGAAGGGGAGAAGCGGGGTGTGTTTGGAAGCGAAAAAAATGAAAAGGAAAGGGGGCTTTGCCCCTCTTATCCCCGCATTGGGCCGGGTCATGCCCTTTTGGGCCGGGACTCACAATTAAAATGAAGACTAATGGGGGCCCTTTTATGCATATTCATATATATATACATGATATACATGTATATCACATGTATATCTATGTATATGTGTATATATGCGTCGGGTCTTGACACTTGTTTTTAATAAATAACCATAATTAAGAGAAGACTAACTAGTTTAGACTCTTAATCATGATTAAAATAGGTTAATTAAGCAACTAAAAACTAATCTTGCAAACAATGGCCTTAATTGGCTTAATTTTAGGACTAGGCTATTTTAGTTGTGGCCTTATTTGGTCCAATTAGCCTTCTTAGAGTAACATTTGCAAAAATGACCTAAATTACTCAGACCAATGACCTAAATTACTCAGACCAATGATTTTGGCCCTTTCATATAAGATTACAATTAAACTAAATAAAAATTAAAAAGGCTAATTTTGCAACAATGACCTCAATTAAGGAAATTGATTCTCAATTGGGCCATAATTGGACTATTAATTGATTATTTCAATTATAGTCATTTAATGGGTAATTTACACAATGAACCACAATTACTCACTCAATTAATTATGACAAATTCTAATCAATTGATTAAAACAAGAATTGAGGGGTAAAATGATTAATTTATTTAATTAACCAGATTCTTTGCATTAAAAACGGGTGAGTAAAGTATTTACTATTTAATTTTTGAAAATTTAAAAAATTAAATAAAGAATTATTTTACACTATTTTCTTGATTAAATTTAGCAAATGTATCCTAATTGTTGCAAATTAATTTCCAAACGATTTATAACATTATAGAAAGCATTTTACCAAATAAGAATGGTAAAATATTATCTAAATGGTTTTTTATAAAATTATTTTGACTTCTAAATATACATATTTCACTCCGTTTAATATTCAAGGACTCTGGATAATAAAAAATAAATTATGGGAAGTCAAAAAATTAGGTGTAAACAAGCATCATAGGCCGACAACAGTTAGATCACGCATGCAATCAAGGAAATGGAAAGATAATCATGCTCACAGACATATACAAGTCAACAAGTCCAAGTAGTACAATCAATTACCAAACAATGTCTCAGATATTCACAAGTCCAAACATAACCATAATAATCACCCAATAATTCAAATATCACCGAAGATCAATATCAAACCAACTGCCAATAAGCACATGTAATGGGTATGCAAATGCAATGATACACACATGCTCTAGGGGGACTATGTCCACCTCTCGACAGTCATGACCAATGGGAGACCGCTAAGTCCATATACCGTCATTCCGTATCACACAGCCTAGAATGACTCCTCCATCCAAATCATTGCTAACCACTCGCATCACACAAATTAGAGATGGTTACGCAAATATATTAATGTCGCATGAATCATACTTACCTCTGTCATCACCATCTTCCAATATCAAGACCAAGACAGATATATCATGGATATGAGAAAGTATGTCATGCAATGAGAATATCATAAATAACATATGCATTCCAGTCAATTCATATAAAAACAGCCATCATAGTACAAGTATCACATGAATCTGTTCCTTCTAACCAGTCTCCCATAATGCATTAAAACCACCAATTCACATAAGAAAAGCCAAGCATAAACCTAGGGATTCCACGTTACCATGTGCCCAAACACACAAGTCACTCAACAGTACCAACCTAAGAATTCCATCCCAAACTTCATACCTGAAGGTTCATGTGATGTCTCCAATCCCCCTAGTACTACATACGAGTCGCTAATCGAAGTCTAACAAAAAAGTAAGCCATAACCTACCTGAAGTGCCGAACAAGAATCCCAAACAAATCACTCGAACGCCTTGCCCTTCCTCAATGCCTCCAAATACTCAGGTTCTATTTATAACATAATCTAGATTAAAAATCAAGAAGAAAAATACCCATATTGCTAGGCTTCTAATTTGGTCAACTTAAGCCTATGGAATATGGGGAAACCTACCAACAAGTGGCAAAACGGAAAATTCAAAAGTGAACTATGCAATTCAATTCTAAGTGATCAAAACCCACTAGTCAATTCCCAAAACAACTCAATATAGAGCGAAAATATTTAAAGAGAAACCCTCAATTTTTGGTATGAACCCTAATCGTTAAATTCTTAAATTAGTTACTAATAATGAAGGAATCATGCTTATAAAGCTATTAGCCATCAATTCCATACTAATATAAGCTTATTCCATCAAAAAATAATGGTTTGATAATCAAAAGTTCACTCAAGAAAGAAAGCCCAAAACCCTCTTTAATCCTTAAGTTATTGGAAGACTCTAACATGAATTAGGGAGTTTCTAAGGTGGATTATGAATCACAAATGAAGATTAGGGTTAGATGAACTTACCCCGATGAAGATTTGCCTCAGAATCTCTTGTTTTTCTCTCAAAATAGCTCTAGAACCGAGATTAATGAATGAGGAGTGACAGGGTTTTGAAAAAGGATTTAAGGCATTTAAGTCCCCGTTGCCCGCTACGGCGGAACCGCTGCAGCGGTGACATGACCGCTACAGTAGTCACTCATATTCTCACTACCCTGCTATAGCGGCAGGGCCATCATCATGGTCCTGGTGTTGCCATGGCGACATCATATACCAGATTTCCACTTAACATCACACGACTCAACCCGAAATTCGACTATCACCGAGGCCCTACGGATACAAAACAAACATGCAATCACACATAAAAACGTGTTATGAACTCACCCGTGGCCTCGGATTTTAATCTGGGTCTCGTTGACCACGTCAACCCCTAATATCCCAAAACTAACTTTCCAACCCAAGTCTCAAAACGCATTCTAATGTATTGGGAAGCAAACCGAACATACGCCAAGTCATAAATGACTATCTGGACCTCTCGAAATTGACGAATTTCTAAAAAAAGTCCGTTTATCCAAAAGTCAACTTTTGGTCAAACATTTTTGCTTTAAAGCTTATTATCACAAAAAAACCAATCTAATTTTCATCCGATGACCTCGAAAATCATACCACCCTTCCCCGTAAGTCTAATATAAGCTAAAGAAGCTAAAAAAAAGGTCAATAAGGTCAAAAGTACCGTAACGGCCAAACGGTTCGTTACATAGAGAGCTCGTCGCTCGTTGAATAGTTATTGTTCCTTCTTGTTGTTTGATACGAGTATTGTTATTACATTTTATAGAGTAATCCCGCAAAGGGGTGGTTGAATTATCGTAGCGTTTGAAGAGACGATAATTGAGTTATGTAATGGATATGCCGTTTCACTTTTTTTGGCACGAATCCTTACTATGTGTCTTAATCTAAATGAGATCCAATAGAACGAAACATCATAAATACTCCACTCATATACTTGATATCCATTTTCCCTTTTCAAGTGATGTTGTTAGCAGAATATTGAGCTTTTATTTGATTGTATAGTGTTTCTTGTGTTCCTTGTGAACGGTCAGACTCTTTTCATGAGAACTTGAATCATATGTGTATCGAAAAAATCATTTGATAGGCAACAACTTCACATGAATATTTGTAATGCTTCTATAAGTTTAACAGGAGTAATCATAAGCAAGCTAACTATGGTAACTATAAATCAGTTATGCGAGGAAATCATGCGTGATCTATAGTACGCCTATTTTGGCTTATTCAGGGATATCATGTGCTGTACTTTGAAACGAGACCCATTATTGTGAATATAGGGGTATGGAAATGTGGCGTATCACATTATATAGGCTCTATGTGGCTAAGTTGCTAACTATATATATTACGCTGCCCGTTGAGGCTTATATGTGGGAATCACAAGCGCGTCTTCCACACGAGGTCCATGTGGTGTATATGGGGGTAGGGAGAAGGACATGTGTCGTACCTATATGTATTACTCCCTACATGTCTTACTATACCAAAGAGTTAGAAACAGTTGCATAATTTATACTTGCAGGTTTCCCCGAGCTTCCTATTATATTGTCGTCTTTATTTCATTTGATTCTATCAGGAGTTTATGTACTTTATTATTATTCTATATGCCTTACATACAAGTAAAATTTCTTTTGTACTCACGTCCCTTTTGTGGGGGAGGGGGGGAGGGAGGATGTTACATTTCATACAGCAGGTTCAGATACTCAGACTAGTAGACCTCTTCAGTAGGCGATTACAGGTGTTCACCAGTTGTTCGATGAGCTCCACTTCCTTATAGAGTTTAGCGGAATCTAGTTGTCTTTTTTATGTATATGTACAAACTTTATGGGTAGGTCGGGGCCCTGTCTAATAGCATTACTGATGTCAGGTACTTGTAGGGGCTTTTGTAGACATATGGTGTATGTGTTGTCAAACGTATTCAGATGTCATGATTGTATTCAAGTGACAAATCGTCAAATGTGTTGTGGCCTTGTAGGACTATGTATCTATCTCTTTTGCGCTAATAGTAAATCGACATTTTCATATTATCTATGTCGTCGGGTTATCTAATATTATGTGACTCTCTATGCGTCAGGTTTATGAGTCTTATAAGTTGGTTCGCCCGGCAAGTAAGGCATTGGGTGCCTGTCTGGCTGACATAGGTTTGGGGTGTGACAAACTTTGTATCGGACTGTGTCCGTATTTTACCAGGAAATTTCTGACAAGCTTCTTTCTCTGGGAAGACAGCCAGGCTCATGAGGGAAATCATGTCATTCAGGTAGATAAATTAAGAGAGTCTATCTCAGGCATAGGATAGGTTCAAGGCTCTTTTAAGAGATTGTGCTTATCATCATCAGTCGAATGAGGTTCTGGCACACACATTTGTCGAGAGTTTGGATGCTTACCATAAGATATTATTAGAGCAGCCCAGATTGGCAAGGTTACGTAAGCAGAGGTGTAGCTAAGAAGGAAGCTAGAATTCTTAAAGTGGATAACTATATGACACTATCAATATAGATTGAGGCTATGCGAGTAATGAATTCAAAATTTTACTATGGCGTTGCCATCCACAGTGCAAGTAGTGCAACAAGCTATCTTTTGTGAAATTTGCGAGAGAGTGCGACACAAGTGATATATGTCCCGCAAATCCAAAGATCAATATACTTCATGGGAACGCGAACATGTCAAGGTAACAACAATCAATACGGAAAGACATCAACCCTAATTGGAGGAATCATGTGGTTGGGGTTGTAATCAAGGTAATAAAAAAGAAACTATCGCCCAAGACAAGTGTAATCGGGCTCTTTCTCCTCGCCCACCGAGAGAAATATAGGAGAAATGATAAAGAAGATGATAAATGATATGTAGAAGATGATGGTGAATCAACGAAAGATAATGGTCGAGAATCAGAATCAAAGACATGACAGTGCATAATCTAGAGAGGCAGATAGGTCAGATAGCTAGTGCTCAGAACACTAGACCACTTGGGAGACTTCTAAGTGACACTAACCCAAATCCAAAATTGTCTAATGATATGAGTATCAGGAATGGGAGAGAACTAGAAGAACTTGCTTCAAAGAAAGAGACTCGGGCGTAAACGGGAAACAAAAGGTTGAGGATGATGTGATTGAGGTAGAAACGGTAGCGAAGGTGCCTTTGGTGAAGAAACCCCAACTAGTGGTTTCCATGCCACCGCCTCTATTCTTTTAGAGGTTGGTGAAGTAGAAAGAAGAGGCCACATATAAAAGGTTTTTTGATTTACTGAAGTAGGTGCATATGAATGCCCCTTTGGTAGATATGTTTCAAGGGATACAAAAATATGCTAAGTATATCAAGGACATTATAGCAAACAAGATACAATTCACTGAGTATACCACAACTGCATTTACTGAAGAGTGCACATCTCGTATTCAAAACATGTTGCCTACAATGCTAAAGGACCGGAGAAGTTTCACAATCGAGATCACTATTGGGAAGCAGTTCATTGCAATCTTAGTGCTAGTATTATTCTGATGATGTCATCTATGTTCCAAAGACTGGGTTGGGAAACCCGATATCGACTACTATAGTTCTGCAGCTAGCAGACAGATCCTTATCCAGTCCTGAGGGTATCATCGAAGATGTTTTGGTACAAGTATGGTCTCTTATATTTTTGGTAGATTTTGTGATTCTGGATTTCGTGCCTAATCCAAAAGTCTTTTTTTTAGGCATCCTTTCTTCTCTATGAAAGAGCTTTGATTGATGTAGCTGCAGGCTAGCTAACTATGAGGCTACGCGATAAAGTTGAGGTGTTCAATGTGTACAAAGACATCAAGTTGCCCACAATCTATAAGGAGCTTTCTGCTATTACTGTGGTGACCGAGGACACTAAGAGACATCTTATTGCATCTAGCGATCCATTGGGGAGCGCTCTAGTGGGTGATGGTATTTTTAGAGATACAGAGGCATTCGAGTTGGTGCAGATTCTCGATCTAGCATGTGTTTATATTTGAGAAGGGGAGTTTATGCTGCTTGATAGATAAATTGTGCCACCGCCTAAGTTTAGGGTTTAGGTTTTAGGGTTTCAAGGTTTAGGGTCTTAGGGTTTAGGGTCTAGGGTTTAGGAAAGTTTAGGGTTTAGGGTTTCAGGATTTCAGGGTTTAGGGTTCAGGGTTGAGATGCCTGCGCCTCTCAAATATGTGTACTTAGGTGAGGTGAAACTTTACCAATTATATTGGCAGCCGAGCTCACTGATGCAAAAATAATTAAGTCTTTGGAGATCCTGAAAAATTAAAAGAAAGCACTGGGTAGTAGATATTTGATATTCAGGGATTTAGTCCAGCATTCTGTATGCATTAGATACTGATGGAGGATGATCAAGCCGAGCATATAGCTCCAAAGAAGGTTGAATCTTGTGATGAAGGAAGTGGGCAAGAAAAAGGTAACTAAGTGGTTAGATCCGGGCATTATCTACCCTATCTCTGATAGAAATTGGGTAAGCCTAGTACTGTGTGTCTTAAAGAAAAGAGGTAAGACAGTGGTGAAGACTAACAAAAACGAGCTCATACCAACTAGAACTGTGACATGGAAGATGATTTGCATCGATTATGGCAAACTGAATAAGGCCACCTGAAGGGATCACTATCCTATCCCATTTATTTATCAGATGCTTGACAGACTATTCGAACATGTGTATTATTGTTTTCTTGATGGATATTCCGGCTTTAATCAAATAGCCATCTCACCAGACATGATCGGATAAGACTACTTTTACTTGCTCTTACGGTACATACGCTATCAAGTGGATGCAGTTTGGGTTATGCAATGCACCATCGACTTTTCAAAGGCGTGTGATGGAAATATTTTTTCAGATGTTTAAGGATTTCGTATAAGTGTTCATGGGTTACTTCTCTGTCTTTGAGAATTCATTCGATGTATGTTTAAGGAATTTGTATTGTGTGCTCGCAAGATGTGAAGAAACTAAGTTGGTGCTGAATTGGGATAAGTGTCACTTTATGGTCCAAGAGGGTATTGTTCTCAAACATAAGGTGTCGAAGAATGGCTTGGAAGTTGATCGTGCAAAGGTGGATGTGTTACACCTCGAAAAAAAAAATTCCGTTGATGCACGGCGGATAGGATAATGAGGAGTATAAAGTATATGATGTTTCCATAAGTAAAAACTAGCATTTGATGATTCTAAATAAGATTTGAAAGACGTTCGAGTCAAGGAAAAAAGGAAGTTGTTAAGAAAAGTGGGTTATAAGTTGAGTATGTTGGGCAAGCTATGAGTATTGGACTAATGATGTCTTAAGGATGTTTTGGAGAAGAGTTATAACGTTCCTTAGATTTCTAATGAAGTAATAAACAAGTGTGAAGAAGGTTCCATAAGGATTGGAGATCAAACGAAACGACGGGAACAACTTTGGCGAAAACGAGATTTCCACGACCACTTCCACGGCCCATATATATATTCCACGGACCGTGGAATGGTTCGTGGAATGGGCAGCAGAGAGGAGAGGTCTCTGCTGGTCGTGAACCACGACCAGTTCCACGACAACCAGTGGGTTCCACGGACCGTGGAACAGTCCGTGGAAGTCCCGACAAATTTAAATGTTCTAAGTTTATATAAGTGATGCCCACTTCATTTTATTCATTTCCATACACGACTTCCACCCTCTCCACACCTCTAGAACCTTCCAAGTATCTCATCCATAAGAAAACCATAGAAATCAAAGATCAACAACAAGAAATCAAGTGAATCAAGTGAAGGAAACCTCGTGGAAATCATCTAAAATCAAGAGAATCCAAGGGAGGTGAAAGTAGGGTTTTGTGCAAAGGGTGCATTATCATCTAAGGCTTGTTCCTCCATCATCCAAGGTATGTTTTATAGTATTTTCATGATGTTAAGAGTATTATAAAGTTGAAACACTTGGATTACAAAAGAATACATGAAATGGGTTAGATATGGAAGAATAATGTCATCTTGAATTGGTAGTTGAAATGAATCACGAAAATGGATGTGTAGAGATTATAAATGCGTTATAAATGATATCTAAAGCATGAAATAAGTATTGGACATGAAAGAATGTGGTAATGGGCTTAGTCATGATTTTGAAGAATTAGAGTAGAATTGGGAAATTGAAGTGAGATTTTGAAATGCAAATAAGATGAATGAATGACGATTGTTGTTAACGATATTGTGATGGTTATTATGAATGTTGGGAGTTGATATGGAATATGGCGGAAAGTAGTATAAACAAAGGAAACGCTGCCCGATTTTCTTTAGCCTTAAGAAGTATGTTCTTGTAATTGGTTAGCTAATGACGATACGAACCCTCTTGAAGGTAAAGACGCAAGCATTGAAGGAGGACGAGCCAGCAATAGAGTAGCTAAACAGCAAAGGTATGTGAGGCAAATCCTTTTCTTCCTAAGGCATGAGTCCTATGGCATGGGACTCCTCGTTTACTATAAATGTCCCTATCTCTAAGAAAATAAAGAATCCTCACTCATGAATAGCTATACGAGATAAGAGATACGAGTTGGATACGATGATGATAATAGTAAGCTAAAGTCTAGAAATGCTATAGCCTACGATATGATGCCTCTAAGAAGCTAATGATGTCATTGATGTAACCTAACGATATTGATCATTATGTACACTCACCTTATGCTTGTCCCTTCAAGGTGAGGCAGAATATGTAAGAATGCTCATAATGACATCGGGGGTCCACGACCTTACGCCACCCCGATAAAGCAGGATTAGCTAAGAGTCTTTAGGCATGTCTTGTGATAAGTATATGGTGTCAAGCATACTATGATAAGCATGTTATGATGAGTATATTATGATAGAATGAGTATAAGATGATATTGATTATTACACCGCACCTATAGGGTCGGGCAGTTATTACGGTTATGCATATATGATAAGATATGGTAGCACTATGTTAAGCCACGATACGCCCATGAAATGAATGATAGTGATGTTAAGTACGATAAAACCATGATATGCTTATAAGACGATTCATAATCATAAATCTACAAGATGTACGATAATGAGTATATGGTATGTATGCGCAGATATATGTTTGATGACGCTAGAGTAAAACAAAGCCACAACATGACTATGAAACGAGTGATAGTAATGAGCCTATGATGCATGTACGATATGAGATATATGTGATGTGGTCGAGCCTCGTGGCCGAATACGATATCTTGTCGAGCCTATGAGGCCGAATACGGATAATGATAAAATGTGTATAAATAAATGCGACATGATGATAAGTTTATGCATGTGTTATGATGAATGCATGATGATGACTAGCTATGTTAAGGGCATGATACCCCTATGTGATGTATATGTATATATGTATGTATCGAGCCCAGGAGGGCGAGTACGAATGTCAAGTTATCGAGCCCATGAGGGCCGAGTACGAATGCCATCAAGTCCATCGAGCCCATGATGGCCGAGTACGTATAATCCTAAGCCTATCGAGCCCAAGAGGGCCGAGTACGTATACTAGCGATCCCATCGAGCCGAAGGGGCCGAGTACGTATGCTAGTGTCCCGTCGAGCCGAAGGGGCGAGTACGAATGATACTAATCTATATGAATACAAGTACGAATGATGCCAACTTCTACGAATACGAGTATGATACTAATCTATAAAGTATGTTATATGCTACATGTATGACACGATTATGTACAATACGATATGATTGATTGTGTTATATATGATTATACCATATGCATCACGTTCATGTGAGTACGAATGAGATAAGTATATGATATCTTACGAGTACGATTATGCTATGTACAATGATAGTGATTAGAATACGGATATACTAATACCATGTAAGTGCGAGTAAGGGCTATGTATATACGAAGTACGTGATACGAGCATGAGTATGACAAGAGAATAGATATGAAAGGTAAGTAAGTAAAAGGTATGAATGTATGTATACGAGCACGAAATAGAACATGGAACGTCCCTACGGAAAGGGTAAGTACTATGAAGAGAATGTTAATGTCTTCCATCTTATGTTATTTCATATATTACCGTTATGTTTCTCCATCTTTACTGCTCATGCTTTACATACTCGGTACAATATTCGTGCGCGTCCGTTTCTTTGGACGTTGTGTTCATGCCCGAGTAGACAAGGAGACGGTGCGGATCTCACGGTAGCTAGCGAGCGAGTTACGGAAGCCCTCCCTTATTCCCGGAGGTGCTATTTGAGACATTATTTTGTGTACATGTATTTTGGGCACGGCGGGGTCTGTCCCGTCCATATGTTCGGTGTTCTAGTAGAGGCTCGTAGATACGCGGTGTGGGTAGTACGGTCCCATGGCTTTTGTGTATGTGCATGTATATTATTATTTTGATAGCCGAAGGGCCTATGTTTATAAAAGCAAATGTATTTCGAAAAATGCCGGTTTTACATGATTATGAGCATATAGTATGGATGATAGCGGATAAGCGATAAAGTGAGAGGTGTTCGGTGGTTAGCCCGGATACCGTCGCGGCCCGTAGTTCGGGTCGTGACAAAGTGGTATCGAGCCGATTCGGTCCTAGGAAGTGTCTACGAGCCGTGTCTAGTAGAGTCTTGTTTATGGTGTGTTGCGCGCCACGCTAATAAACAAGAGGCTACGGGCATTTAGGAAAAATGACCATCTTTCTTCATATGAGATCGTGCGATAGAGCCAAGTATAAGATGAAATTCCTCCCTAATGCGTATGTTGTGATTTCAGAAATGCCGCCAAAAGGGAAAGCTAAAGCCGCCCAGAGGGGGCGGGCAGAAATAGAGCCGCCTGTGAATATAGATGAGGGCGAATCACATGATGAGGTTCCGTCTAACGCCTCCACCACTCCGCCCGTTACGGAAGAGCAAGAAGGGGCTTCGGGTTCCGGCTCCTATGCCTACGGTTCCTCCACCACCTACTTCGAGGCCAACAAGTGGCCGAGGCCATTAACTTATTGAACGATAGTTGCCGCCCAAGCACAGCGGAATGTGGGCCCAAGTGATCGTTCGGCTAGTACTAGAGCCCGTGATTTTATGAGTTTGAATCCCCCGGAGTTTTCGGGTCAAAGCCGGATGAAGACCCTCAAAGTTTTATTGATGAAATGTTGAGAACATTGAGGATTATTCATGCCTACGAAACCGAATCGGTGGAGTTAGCATCTTATAGACTCGGGATGTGGCGGTTCTATGGTATAACAATTGGAGATCGTTAAGGAAAGAGAATGCGCCCCCTCCGGTTTGGCTAGAATTTGTAGATGCCTTCACCCGCCACTATTTGCCGCCCGAGGTCCGCCGAGCTAGAGCGGATAGGTTCTTAAATCTAAAGCAAGGCAATATGAGTGCCCGGGAGTATAGCCTTCAGTTTAATTCGTTGGCTAGATATGCTCCAACCATGGTGGCTGACATGGGGGATAGGGTGTACAGGTTTGTGAGCGGCTTAGGGCCATATTTATATCAAGAATGTTTAACGGCTTCATTGCAAGACGGGATGGATATTTCCCGCATTCAAGCCCATGCCCAAAATTTAGAAGAGCAACAACAGCCGCAAAGGGGTGAACGTGAAGGTGACAAGGGGCAAAGTAAGAGGGCCAGATCCATGGGTGCCTATAGCGGCTATAGAGGGAGATCGAGGAAGTCATATTCTAGACACTCAGGCCAGGGGTCCGATTACTCCATTCATTCCGGACCGAGTCAGAGTTTCAGAGAGTCGGGCTCTCGGTATAGAAGTGATTCGGGCCAGACAAGATCGTCCATACCACAATGTACCCAGTGCGGTAAGCAACATTGGGGACCATGTCGAGTGGGGTCGGATGTTTGCTATAGTTGCGGCCAGTCAGGTCATATTATGAGAGAGTGCCCATTTCGAGGCGGCAGGCGTGCGGTTCAGCCTACGGGATCCGCAGCCGGATCTTCATTATCCATACGCCCCGCGGGCGAGGCTCCCGGACATTAGCGGTGCGGAGTAGAAACGGGGGAGGGCATTTAATTCAAGTGGTCCTCGGCATCGTGCGTATGCATTGGGCGAGCGACGGGATCCGAGTCACTCCCGATCTTGTCACGGTATATCTACATTTTTGATTATGTGTAAAGGAGGAATAAATAATTGTAGCAATAAGCAAGTATAAATTGGGAAGTTATATTAGGTAGCGATGGTAATGGGGAAAGAATGATATGTGGTATTATGGTTCTCAAGTTTTAGGAAGTAAGATGTAAAGAGTGATGATAGCGATGATGATGAGTTACGACTATAAGAAGCTACTTATGTATAGAGTAAAGAGAAGAGGGAGCGAGGAAAAGAAACGCAAGTGTAGAAAGTTAACGATAGACCCTAAGATGTGTCAAATAGATGTGATAAGCGATGATAGTAGCGAGGTTAAGAGATGCTTATGATCTTATATGTATGTGCGCCTATATGTGACTATCACGGAAACCTTGAGCTTGTATGACCGGGTAGAGTACGGTATATGTGTATGAATATGTATACATGATGATGAGCACGCACCACTATAGTTGGGTACGGATGACCTAGTATGTAAAGTACCGATTCTTTATAGTCGGGTATGTTATGTAAATGTTATATGAATGCTATGTATACGAAATCAATACGAGTACGAATATGCTAAGCATGTGTGAAATATACGATATGTAAACGATACGAATACGAGTACAAATGTGGTACGAATATAGAAATGCGATGAATATGAGTATGTAAATGAATGTGATCATGAATAGAGATATGGCTATGAACACAAAATGTGTATGGATGTCGATATCTGTATATGTATAAGTGTGTATGCACACGAATCACTCAAGAGATTATGTAAACCCCATACCTTGCCAATGAGGCCAAGTGAAATAGATTTGTAAACCATGTAAGACTTAATATCATTGTAGCAAGAAAAAGAATCGACGAGATGTAGAAATTCAGAAAGGTAATGAAACATCGAGATGATAAGGTATGTATGCTTTTTTTTCATGCAAATGGGTCGTGTGTGGCCAAATTTGTAATTATCTTGTGTCATGTTTATTATGGGTTCTTTGTGAAGTGTATTACGGGGGAGGCTGAAATTTTCTAGATTCCGATGACTTAACATTCGAGGACGAATGTTCCCAAGAAGAATGTTACACCTCGAAAAAAAATTCCGTCTTACACGGTGGATAGGATAATGAGGAGTATAAAGTATATATGTTTCCATAAGTAAAAACTAGCATTTGATGATTCTAAATAAGATTTGAAAGACGTTCGAGTCAAGGAAAAGGAAGTTGTTAAGAAAAGTGGGTTATATTGAGTATGTCGGGCAAGCTATGTATTGGACTAATGATGTCTTAAGTATGTTTTGGATGAGTTATAACGTTCCTTAGATTGCTAATGAAGTAATAAACAAGTGTGAAGAAGGTTCCATGGTACAAACGAAACGACGGGAACAACTTTGGCGAAAGCCTTGGCATTCCACGGCCCATATAATATGTCTGTCACGACCCAACCCCCGTGGTGTGTATACAAAATCCCAAAATAATAACTCAAGTATTTTAGAAAAAATTCGGCGATTTCTCCGTTTTCTTACTAACCAAAATTAACCTGCACGGAGAAAATACCAACAAAGGCCACACAGGGCCAACAACACAACTTATATATATACATACGCGGACCGGCCGCCGCGGCGAATGGAATCGCCCAAACGCAACCTACATACATGCATCTGTACAGAATGACCCTAACCCACAAATGTGTCCACAGACCTCTAAACAACCAGACAGAGTCATATGACGGGACAGGGCCCCGCCGTACCCCTGAGTAATAATGTACATATGTATCAGAAGAAGATATATACCAAAAACAGATAAGCCCGAGATGAATATGAAGGCCTATGGATCCTCAAATGAAACGCAACCCCGAAGAAAGGGGTCGATATGAATATGATATGCAAAGCGAATAACATAGCACAACCGAACAAGGAGTGGAAAATGAGCATAAAATCCGGATGCTAAAGTGTTTGCATCCGAAGTACAAATCATTCATAAGGGGTACGAGGCAAATAAAATAGACGGAATACCAAATGCTTAGCTTTCTTTTTGTACAACGCTTCTATGGTATGTAGAAAATAGAACAGTTTATATGAGCTGACATTAAGCGGCTGGTCGTAACCCCGATTGTCTAGAGTCACATACCATATCACATACATACACCGCGGCCGAGAATCCAGCGGCGATACCACACATACACAACATGGTATACGCGTGCCGCGGCCAAGTATCCGGCGGTCAATAACACACGTACCGCGGTCAAGTATCCGTGGTCAACATTATACATACGCGGTCAAGTATCCGGAACATTGCATACCGACTCGAAAAAGGTAGTAACGAAATACACGACAGAATCATAAGTAGTCATACGTATATAATTTCTTTTATTACAAACTCAACAAAACAACCAAAGCAAACCATTCTTTTAAAAAGCAAGTCAATAGTCAAGTCGGGTGTTAGTATACAATAGTTACAATCTTCTGAAATCGTTCTTATGTGTCAGAATGTATTATAAGACCCATGAAGTAGTCGAAATAATTATTTTATAATAGTCGAAGCAATAGTCAAAAGTTCTCTTTTCAAGATCACACAAGTACCCCAACAAGTCTACATAGGGAGATCTCGGAATGCGTGGGCCCCGCCTCGGTCAAATTGAGGCGGCGTACCCCAAACTATGGTCATTAGGCCTTACGAGGTCACATACATAGGTTCCTAGGCCCTCCAACACCATTTGGGAAAAACTACGGGTGTTTAAGCACTTATTCCAACGAAATAAGACATTTCCAATTCAATTTTGCTGAATGAAAAAGGGGTAAATTTGGACGCAGATTCCAAGGAGTGGAACGTCCCCGAGATCCGAATTCAACCCTAGTTATCTAGGACATGCCAAGAGAAGGAAGGGTGGAGCTTTACATACCTTATTCGATCCTTAATCTTGTCACAACTCAATTCCCGTTTCCAAAATTAATTGGTCACATTTACCGTTGTCATTTATAAGCTTTAAGGCTAAAATTTGGAAGTAGTGCTTGTTTATGAAAATTCCGACAAAGACTTCCCCTATACATATAACATCCCCGAGAATCATCTCGGCTTAAAAATATCAACAACAACAACCCAACAACATCAACAATCATCACAAACCGCATTATGGCACAAATAGTCTCCTTTCCACATAGTTCAATAACTTCCATCCAAATTTCACATTATCAAGCTAACATCAACATTCCTCATATTCATTATCTAATTCAAGATTATTCAAACATATTTCAATAGCATCCCAAGCAACATCCATGAATTCAAGCATTCCCGCCGATTCCATTTTCTATCCAAAACTCCTACAATTGCGGCAAAGCTACTAAATCGCATTGTTTTCTCTTCAAACTCATCAACAATAACTATAATTCACGTTCAAATCCTTACTTTCATAATTATATAAAAATCACATGAAAATCACATAATTTCCCATAATAACATACAACCCATTTCAATGCCATTTCAAACCATTAAACCTTTATTTGCATCACCAAGGTTACAACAACATAACTAACAACCTAATGAAACTTGAATTCATCCCTCCTCCACACCTACATGGCTCACGGCCAACATGCTATCCACACACACACACACGCCATGCACACACACACCACACTTCCATAATTCCCATCTACTTTTAATCATTTATAACATGCAAACTTATCTCATAACACAAGAAATGGAATTCTTACCTTTTTCTTCAATTCCAACTTTGTCGCAAACGTCGCTCTTTCGCTAAACTAACTATGTCACGTCGGAGAGCGTCCTAAACTTGACAAGAATTCAACAAGAATAAGATTCTTGGATCAAAGTAGAAGGCTTGGAGATTTTTTTTCCTTTTTTTTTTTCCTCTTCTTTCTCCTTGAGAAATTTTTCTTGAAGTTTCTTGAAATATTAATGGCCCTCTTCCCTTATTTATCACATGAAATTAATAAGAGTCCATGGGCTTGGGCCATGGTATGAAGACCCCTCTCTCATTGGGCCTTGATTTTCTTTTTTTTTTTTTGGCCCAACAATTTGGCTAAATTTTGTAATTTCATGAAACAAATTTCCAAAATTCCGATTTTGTCCTTAACCTTCCTCGATAATTCCGCACCAATGTTTCCATAGTCGACATATTGATACTAGTAGATTCCAAATATGGCCTTATTTCTTACAAAGAAAGATTATTCCGAACTTTCCAAATATGCAAAAATATATCAATTCACGGACCGTGGAATGGTTCGTGGAATGGGCGACGGAGAGAGGTACGGCTGGTCGTGAACCACGACCAGTTCCACGACTAACAGTGGGTTCCACGGACCGTGGAAGAGTCCGTGGAAGTCCCGACAGCTGAAATGTTTTAAGTTTATATAAGTGATGCCCACTTCATTTTATTCATTTCCATACACGACTTCCACCCTCTCCACACCTCTAGAACCTTCCAAGTATCTCATCCATAAGAAAACCATAGAAATCAAAGATCAACAACAAGAAATCAAGTGAATCAAGTGAAGGAAACCTCATGGAAATCATCTAAAATCAAGAGAATCCAAGGGAGGTGAAACTAGGGTTTTGTGCAAAGGGTGTGTTATCATCTAAGGCTTGTTCCTCCATCATCCAAGGTATGTTTTATAGTATTTTCATGACGTTAAGAGTATTATAAAGTTGAAACACTTGGATTACAAAAGAATACATGAAATGGGTTAGATATGGAAGAATAATGTCATCTTGAATTGGTAGTTGAAATGAATCATGAAAATGGATGTGTAGAGATTATAAACGCGTTATAAATGATATCTAAAGCATGAAATAAGTATTGGACATGAAAGAATGTGGTAATGGGCTTAGTCATGATTTTGAAGAATTAGAGTAGAATTGGGAAATTGAAGTGAGATTTTGAAATGCAAATAAGATGAATGAATGACGATTGTTGTTAACGATATTGTGATGGTTATTATGAATGTTGGGAGTTGATATGGAATATGGCGGAAAGTAGTATAAACAAAGGAAACGCTGCCCGATTTTCTTTAGCCTTAAGAAGTATGTTCTTGTAATTGGTTAGCTAATGACTATACGAACCCTCTTGAAGGTAAAGAGGCAAGCATTGAAGGAGGACGAGCCAGCAATAGAGTAGCTAAAAAGCAAAGGTATGTGAGGCAAATTCTTTTCTTCCTAAGGCATGAGTCCTATGGCATGGGACTCCTCGTTTACTATAAATGTCCCTATCTCTAAGAAAATAAAGAATCCTCACTCATGAATAGCTATACGAGATAAGAGATACGAGTTGGATACGATGATGATAATAGTAAGCTAAAGTCTAGAAACGCTATAGCCTACGATATGATGCCTCTAAGAAGCTAATGATGTCATTGATGTAACCTAACGATATTGATCATTATGTACACTCACCTTATGCTTGTCCCTTCAAGGTGAGGCAGAATATGTAAGAATGCTCATAATGACATCGGGGGTCCACGACCTTACGTCACCCCGATAAAGCAGGATTAGCTAAGAGTCTTTATGCATGTCTTGTGATAAGTATATGGTGTCAAGCATACTATGATAAGCATGTTATGATGAGTATATTATGATAGAATGAGTATAAGATGATATTGATTATTACACCGCACCTATAGGGTCGGGCAGTTATTACGGTTATGCATATATGATAAGATATGGTAGCACTATGTTAAGCCACGATACGCCCATGAAATGAATGATAGTGATGTTAAGTACGATGGAGCCATGATATGCTTATAAGACGATTCATAATTATAAATCTATAGATGTAAGATAATGGGTATATGGTATGTAAGCACAGATATATGTTGATGACGCTAGAGTAAAACAAAGCCACAACATGACTATGAAACGAGTGATAGTAATGAGCCTATGATGCATGTACGATATGAGATATATGTGATGTGGTCGAGCTCTCGTGGCCGAATACGATATGCTGTCGAGCCTATGAGGCCGAATACGGATAATGATAAAATGCGTATAAATAAATGCGACATGATGATAAGTTTATGCATGGGTTATAATGAATGCAGGATGATGACTAGCTATGTTAAGGGCATGATACCCCTATGTGATGTATATGTATATATGTATGTATCGAGCCCAAGAGGGCCGAGTATGGATACTGTTAAGCCCATCGAGCCCAAGAGGGCCGAGTACGTATGCCATCAAGTCTATCGAGCCCATGAGGGCCGAGTACGTATGCCGCTAAGCTCATCGAGCCCATGAGGGCCGAGTACGTATAATCCCACGCCTATCGAGCCCAAGAGGGCCGAGTACGTATACCGGTGTGCCATCGAGCCAAGAGGGCCGAGTACGTATGCTAGCGATCCCATCGAGCCGAAGTGGCCGAGTACGAATGATACTAATCTATATGAATACAAGTACGAATGATGCCAACCGATATGAATACGAGTATGCTACATGTATGATGCCGTTATGAACACGACTATGTTATATGCATGATGCTTGTATGAGCACGATTATGCTTCACGTATGATATCTATATAAGTATGATTGTGTTACCTGTATGATTATACCATATGCATCACATTCATGTGAGTACGAATGAGATAAGTATATGATATCGTTACGAGTACGATTATGCTACACATATAGTGATTAGAGTACGGATATACTACTATCATGTAAGTGCCGAGTAAGGGCTATGTATATACAAGGCACGTGATACGAGCATGAGTATGACAAGTGAATAGATATGAAAGGCAAGTAAGTAAAAGGTATGAATTTATGTATACGAGCACGAAATAGAACATGGAACGTCCTACGGAAAGCGAGGTAAGTACTATGAAGAGAATGTTAAATGTCTTCCATCTTATGTCATTTCATGTATTACCGTTATGTTTCTCCATCTTTCTTTCTCATGCTTTACATACTCGGTACAATATTCGTATGCGCGTCCGTTTTCTTTGGACGTTGTGTTCATGCCCGCGGGTAGACAAGGAGACGGTGCGGATCTACGGTAGCTAACGACGAGTTACGGAAGCCCTCCCTTATTCGGGAGGTGCTATTTGAGACATTATTTTGTGTACATGTATTTCGGGCACGGCGGGGTCCTGTCCCGTCCATATGTTCAGTGTTCTAGTAGAGGCTCGTAGATACACAGTGTGGGTAGTCTGGTCCCACGACTTTTGTGTATGTGCACGTATATTTTTATTTTGATAGCCGAAGGGCCTATGTTTATAAAAGCAAATGTATTTCAGAAAATGCCAGTTTTACATGATTATGAGCATATAGTATGGATGATAGCAGATAAGAAGTAAAGTGAGAGGTGTTCGGTGGTTAGCCCCGGATACCCGTCGCGGCCCGTAGTTCGGGTCGTGACAGGATGTTATAGAGAGACTACTACCCGATGTATCTATTAAGGGGGTAAGTTGTTTTCTTGCTCATGCCCGGTTCTATAGACGCTTCATTAAGGACTTGTCCAAAATATCTAGTCTGATGTGCAAGCTTCTTGAGAAGGATGTTAAAGTTGTATTCAATGATGCATGTGGCGTGATGTTAGTAAGTTACTATGAGGAGGAAATGTTATTAAGAGATAAAAAGATGTGATAGTTCCCTCAAAGGTTATGTGATTATGTATTTACCCTGGATGTGTGTAACCTGAGATGATTTTGAAGTATATAAAGAGTTCGGGGTTAGGTATTTCAAGTTTTCATTTAAGACAAATGGAATTTCCCTAAGTGTGATCCATGTCTATAGTTTAGGAAAAGATAGTACACGACTGAAGAATAAGGTCATTTGATGAAGGAGTTAGAAATAATCTTATGCTTCACTTTAGTTATTCAGAGCATAATAAGAGGACATGATGCTAGCAGGTGGTTAGTAGAAGAATGGTAAGTAAATTTTGAGTAAGTTTTGAGTAGATACAGTGCATTAACAATTTTAGCAGAGCTATTAGAGGTATATTTGATTTCCTTAGTTAGGTTAACACAAGAGAATGTGTACCAATTTGAATACACCAAATGCGTGTTCGAACGCAATGAGTTTAAGTTAAACTCCGTAGTACGGTGTCGGTGGAAGAAGAAAATTAGCTAGGCGAGTAAGAAAGCAAACAACGGAAGAATAATCTTTAAAAGTTATCGAAAGTGGTCACTACAGAAAATCTTTGGATTTGCGAGAGGTTTAATTGCAGAGGTAATTATAACCTCCACAAAATTTTATTAATTGTAGAGGTTAATGTAGACCCCGCTAATTTTCATTTAATTTGTGGGGGTTAAAACCTATACTAGACCTAAAAAAAGAGGTGCCCCAATTTTTTTTTTAGCTTCCCTCATTTTTTTGCCCCAAATATTTAGCTTCCCTACACTAGAATTTTCTCCACTCTCACACACTCTCTCTCTATCTCTAAAATTTTCGCAATCTCACTCTCTCTAAAATTTCCCCAAATCATTGATATTTTCAGATTTCTTCAAAAATATCTCTCTTGTATGTTTATACAATGTAGAAATCGCTGAGTTCTTCAAGTTTCTACTGACCTAAGGTATTTTTCTTCCTTATTCTTTGATTTTCCTCTACAAATTTTAATTTAATTTAATTTGTAACTTGCATGTGGATTTTCTCACTATATTTGTGTTTTTCCTTCACCGATTCTACTGAAATTAACATGAATCAGTAGAATCAATGATGATAAGCTTCATATGTAAATAACTTATTTTAAGTTTTCATTATCGTATGTATGTTCGTTGGTTTCAAAGAAATTGCATTTTGCTGAGATATTAATTTGAGCTTCTAGTGCCTTCTCCTCTTCTCTCGATAAAGGTAATGTGCAATTTTCAAATTTTTCAGTTTAGTTGATTTGAAGAAACAAGTGAAATCAGTGAACTTTTCGTATGTAGAATTGCTTGAACAATTTTGTTTGAAATCGACCTTTGTTAATTCGCTTTTAAAGTTATTGTTTGATTATTGTGGCTAGTACTGTTTGAAATTATTTTGGAAGGTGATTTGGTATTGTATTAACAGAGCTCTATTTGCTATAAACAAGGAGTCTACTAGTATTATTTGGTTATTACTTTATATTTCAATACTTCCATTATCTGGTGAGATTTATCAAAAAATTGCACAATATTCTCTTACGAAAGCTAGACAAGGGGAAGAATTGTATATTTGGTCCAAATTGAGCTTGTATCTACAATTCTTGGATGCACATTCAACTAGTATATTCAGTTTTATTAATGTTGTGCATATATAATTAAATATAGCGAAAACACCTCTGCATGTAGAGCTAGCTAGCTAGCCTAGTTCCTTTCCTCTTCTTGAACTTCTTGTATTAGTTTTTTATTTACAAAAAATGACAGAGAATAGCTCCAATTATGAAGAATTGAATTGTGTTGAGCTATAGATTTGCTATAAGTGCAGAGGCCATTGTGTTAACATGAATTGACTAGACTAGTCAAAGTGCATTGTGGTGTACATCTGTATTCAGTACTGTGGTAGCTGCCATTGAAATACACATTCTAGACTAATGCCATCTTTTTTGTGTAGTGGCTACTTTAAAAGCTTATATATTTTCTCTTTAATTTTTAATGTTAAGATTAATTTTAATGGTTTAGTGTAAAAACTTGTGTGTGGCTATAAAAGTTTCTCATTAAAGATAATTCGAAGTTCAGATTTGTTTTGTTTTCATATTTAGAAAGTAATCAGATCTATCAATGTAACAAGCAGAGAATAACAAAAAAGGATATCTGATATTTATTGCCAAAGTAGCAAAATGGCAAATGTAGGGGGGATGAAGGGTAGAGGAACTGCAATATGAAGAAGCACAAGCATGTGAAATTAGAAATGCCACTTCGAAAGGAACTATAACATCGGTGGTAGGTTATGCGGCAATGACTTGCGTGTACGATGCGGTTTTGGATTCATTGTCTTTTTATGGTTCCATGCGTAGTATGTGGCTGTCGACATTTATACATATTCATGCTCCAGAAATATCCGTCGGAAGAGCGGAGCGAAAGTCATAAAGGAAATCCAACTCCCAGTGTCATTTAAGCCACATATTGTTGTGATATGTCGTATAGAAGAAGGAAAATCATAACAATGTTCAACCACTTATAGTTCAAAATTGTCATGATTTATAGGAAAATCATGACAACTTTCTTCTCTTATCTGTCTTTGAACTATATAAGTGGTTGAACATGGTCATGATTTTCCTTTAAAGGTTCAAAAGGATGATCAAGAAAGACATCATTACGACTTTCATGTCATCTACAGTTCCTCTTTTAGGGTTCAGTGCTTTATTTCCATGCATACTGCAGTGGTATGTTTATATTTATTTTATGCCGAAAAAATGGAATAGAATATATTTCTTGCTTTTTGAAATAATTATATCACAATCATATAGTTATAAGATCACCGAATTTCTGTCTTGTGATAACAAAGTTATGCTTTAAGACTTGTTTCTACAGGGCTACTAGTGATTAAAAACAAGATAGCAGCTTTATAATTGTATGACTGTGTCTCTAGTTTGTAAAATTTTATTTCTGAAGTAAAGCAAAAAATTTTGGCTAGACAACTCATGATGAGGTTGATACCTACTATCTCATGTATGCTTGTACAATTTACATCCTGATGTATAAAATGGAAAAGGTGATGACTAGTTCTAATCTCTGGCCAACCAAATGATGTGCATAGTTTATACTGTACCTCTACTACTTATTTTATGTATACTTTCTATTTCTTTGTCATCAGTTTTTGTTTCATTAATCGCTTCAAACCAAATAGCAAGCTAGTCTGTATTGGGTTTCTCACATGTAATTACGCTCAGCTAATACATGCTAATTTATACACAAGCATAAATATTGTTCCGTTGATGCTATATCCATAAATTAGGTTACTAAACTGTAACACCCCATAAACTTGAACTAGGTGTGAATGTGTAAAAATCTAGTATTAAGATGATATTATATCTACATGAATCCATTCTTGATGAATTCAGGTGGAAGATGGTCGTTTTGAAGTCAAACCAACTAGTGAAGTTCTTAAGGCCTCTTAAATTCGCCTAAGTTTTGGTAGGTCAGTCTTCTGGGCGATTTTCATAAAAATGTGTTGTGAATTTGGAAACACTTCCTTGATTAAAGTTGTATATCTTTGAAATAACTTTCCAACGGTAGGTCGCCCAGCCCTAGCAAAGTTGCGTACAAAACGTTATGCCCATTTTACTTAAGCTTGTCTTCTTTGAAATTGCTTTGTGTTGCGGTGAGACGTTACGGACCGTAACACGTGTTATGGGCCATAACATGGAACTTTAACGTCTCAAAAATCACCAGAACTCTCTGGAAATTTCCACTAAAGGACGATCCAAAGAACGGTCCGTAACACGAAGGACGGTCCGTCCTTCGGGGGCGTCCTTTGGCCCGTTTTCACCAGAAAAATATAAATAAGACACTTGTTTTGTTTATTCCTCCACTTTCTAAACAACCCTAAGGACAAAAATCACTCCCCCAAGTCTTCAAATAAAAGGTAAGAACATCCTTAACATTACTAATTCATTCTAACATCAAACCCATGATTCTTAACATGATTCTTGTGATCAAAACCTAGGGTTTGCAATATAATTCTTTTCAAAGTGATTCGAGCTAGGGTTTGGGTGTTCTTCATTAGAAAAGTGAATTGTTAAACCTTGTTTAACAAATTAAGGCATGTCTCTCTTTTGAAAACTTATTTTGAATGAAAATCACTTTTGAAACTATTGTTGGAAGTATAAATTTTATTCCAAGATTCTTTAATGAATGAAAGGAAAAGTAATTTTTTTTATGTTTCTTGAACTCCAATTCATGTCTAAATGGGTTTTAATGTGTGTGAGGGGACAAACCCACATTAAACCTAGATTGCAACAAACCCTATATATGTATGTTATATTATGAATGTTTTCCTCTATAAGAGATGCTTAATAATGATGGTTAAGGGTTGGTAATGATATTCTCATTGATGAATTAGGACATGCAAATCTTTCTTAAAGAAGTTATACGTTTTCAAAACATTGGTTGGAATGACTTATTCTTTCAATATGGCATAATGATCCGTAATGACAAGTTGACTATAAAGATGATTTCTATGTCTCTTTTTTGCAAAATCCTTTTGACTATGAGGGTGATTTGTATGTCTATATTTCAAATTCGGTCTTTTCATGTATGTCTAGATTTTCCCAAAAATCTTTCTTGAAGTATGTCTATATTCCAAAAATCATCTATTCAACTATGTCTACTTGTGAAGTATGCTTATATTGTGAAAGCATGAATTGTATTTGAGAATCCTTCCGTGATTGTTTGTATAAGTTATAACTCTTTGTTTGGTGGAATTTTTCGGAATTAAAGATGATTTCTTTTAGACAAGGTCGTATCGTGTGTAGGGTCAAGCCCGCGTCGAACCTTATACGAATTATACTACTTTGTAAAACTACTTTCCCGAAGTATTGGATGATTGAACATAATCTTACTAAGGTTGGACCTTAAACTTGTTTTGTTGTTGAATAGGTTTCTTGAACTTGAAATTGAATAAGATTCTAAATCGGTTATGACTTGAAATGCCTCTATTTTGAGATGATGACTTGAGAAGTGAGATTCGGCTCTAAGCCGCTGATTGATGATTCGGTAATATGCCATGATTTGTATTTTGTTGGTGTTTGGGCACGTATGGGAAAGCGTGCTAATCCGGAGGACGATTAGCCGTTATGGATCCTAATGTATCGATACGAGTATTGCTGTGTCAGTCCAGAGGACGATTGACCTCCGTTGCTTCCTAGCGCAGAGTATCTATTGCTATGCTAGTCCAGAGGACGATTAGCCTCCGTATCTTCCTAGATCGGAGTATCTATGGCTGTGCTAGTCCAGAGGACAATTAGCCTCCGTTGCTTCCTAGCCCAGAGTATCTATTACTGTGCTAGTCCAGAGGACGATTAGCCTCCGTGATTTCCTAGCTCGGAGTATCAATTGATTTATTAGTTTGCCTATGAGTGGCTTGTTTCGTATCTTGTTGCCTGTGAGTGGCTTGTGGTGATATTGAATTCGTAAGTGAAATACTTAGTATGGTAAATGGTAAGGAGTTAAGTTAATATGTCTTTTGTTGATGGATTCTTTCATGACTCTTTAATGTTGCTGACTTACGTTATTCCTGGGTTTGAATTGTGATATTCATTAATATCATTCTTATTAATTTTATTCATCATATCTTGTTTTGTGACTATTGCCCTTTAGACACTCACTTTGAGTACGATGTACTCGAACATCTACGTTGTTTTTTGATGGTATGTTAGGTAACGGAAAAGCGAGTTCTTGATACTCCACAATGTTTAGGAAGGACTTGCTGCTGCTTCTTACGATTTGGTGAGCCCACACCTTCATTCATGGGACACCCTATTTATTTAATTTCATTTATTTATATTAGTTTCCGGACTGCGTCCCGATGAGTTAGACATTTATTCCTTATTCCTAGAAGCTCCTTAGTATACATTTGAATGTGGGTAGAAGAAGAGTTGTTATGTAACTCTTTTGGGCACGTTATCATATTTTGGTTGAATTATTTAAATTATAAAGACTTCCGCTGATCTAATTCATATATTCATGATTAGTTACATTTATTTCATAAACTGTTGGAGGCAAATATTGAACCTGGCGGGTTCAAGTGTTATTATTGTGTCGTTTAGCTTCTTCCGATGTTGTTCATGACGTCGAATGCCGGTCACGTCTAGAGTGGGTTTTGGGGCGTGACATAAACTATTCTTTCTCATCGAAATTTTTAGGTAATATTCAACACTCCTTCTCAAAAATTTGATTTTTGTTCATCAGTTTCACTTGTTGAAAGGTTATAAAACTGGAATGCCTAGAACCACGACTAAATATTTGGTGGGTTGAATCAATTTCTAGATTTTGCATTTACGAACGGAGGTACAAGAAATAGAATAAAATGACCGTGCCCTAAATGTGGGAATGAGAAGTGGCACACTAGAAGGATAGTGTACGGTCATTTGATTGACAAGCCATTCCCTCAAAATTATGTCACCTGGGTTATGCAAGGGGAAACAAATGTGTTGCAAAACTCCAGAAACATAAAGGTTATCCCAAATACATTGCCTCCTGAAAATCCTATAGAATTATTTATTAGTGAAGCATTTCAAGGCTCAATGCATAAGGACATTGATGTAGGCCCGTCAAGAGTAGTTGGAGAAGAAGAAATGTTAAATGATACGCCTTCAAATAACAAAGATTTTTTTGAGTTGCTTAGAGATGGAAGTGAAGAAGTCCAAGTATTCGAAGCTAGAGTTTTTGTTAAAGTTGTATCCATAAAGTGTTCCTCTGGGCTAAGTGACAAGGGAATGAGTATGATTCTAGATCTATTTAGGGATGCATTTGGATTTGCAAGGATCCCTAATTCTTTTCTATGAGGCCAAGAAAACCATCAAAAAGCTTTCTCTTGATTATATCAAGAAAGATGCTTGTCCAAATGATTGCATAATGTCTTAGGAGATGATGCTGATGAAGAAACATGCATGCAGTGTCACGTTTCTAGATGGAAGCCTAACAACAAGAGCAACAATAATCATGTGCCTGCAAAAAAAAGAAGCAAAAGAAAACGCCTACAAAAATATTGCGTTACTTTCTGCTAAAACCAAGGTTGCAAAGATTGTTCATTTGCTCTAAGATTGCAGAGCATATGCAATGGCATGCAAAGAATAGTAATAGAGATGAAATCATTCGGCATCCTAGAGATGGTGAGGCATGGAAGAGGTTTGATACTACTTTTCCTGAATTTCCTTCTGATCCCCGAATTGTTCGTTTAGGTGTCACGACCCAAACAACCGTGAGTGGCACCCACACAAATCCCCTAGTGGGCGACCCGTCTACTTAACCAACCATCCAACGATTACCAATTACTTAGCCACGTTTAGAAATATCAAGAATATAACAAATGTAATAATCATCCAAAACGCCCAGTCATGCCATAAACAAATAAAGGTGCGGAAATCATAACTATTACAACCCCAAAATTCGAAAGTCATCGTATAAGGACTCTAAAACATAACTGTCTAAAGAATGAATGACGGTCTAAAATAAAAATAAATGTCTAAAATGCAATAGACATCTAAAACAAGAAAGATCTTCGGGCGGCCTAGCATGGATAGGAGCTCACCCTCAAAATCTGGCGAAAAGCGGCCTTACGCGAAATATGAGGTCTCGTAGATGTCTCTGGATCTGTCTGCACTCAAATAAAAAGAACAACAAGGTAGTATCAGTACAAACACTATGTACGGTAGATATCATAGGCCGGCTAAGATTAGTATCATACATAAAATCACAAAATCAATAAAATAAACAGATAGGCTATTATATCCCGTATTTTGTACATTGGGATATTCCGAGCTAACCACGATAAGTTAAGGACAAGACTATTTCGGGATACGAGGTAGAGACTTTTAACCTCCGATTTTGTTTTAAGGCACAAGTTGCTTACAATTTTATTGGTATGAGATATTGAGGAAAATTAGAAGTTAATTTATTCATGGTAATTATTTAATGAAATAAAAAGGCCACATGTGGCCGTGTGAAACTGTAAAAAACGACTAATTTTTGATTGCCTTAAGCCATGAGTGGGGGCATGTGTCCACTTTGTAGGGGCTATGTATTTATATATATAGATGGTTGATGACAAAGCAAGACTTATTCATCACATTCACAACTTAAGAAACTTGGAGAAGCTTGGAGAAAAAGAGAGAACCATATTCGGCCATGGATAGCCGAATTTGATGCCCTTGAAGTTGATCAAAAAAAAAATTCTTCTAGCATTTCAACCAATTGAAAGGTCCTTATTAACGTGGAGTAGTTGTTGGAGCAATCAAAACCATTCATTTTTGTAATTTACAATACTGGCCAAGTTGAGAAGTTAAGTGGAAAAGGCAAGGTTTAATCATCTTTTTACATATTTATGGATGGTTTGAACGTGTTGTAGTGTGTGAGAAATGAATAAAATTCATGGAACCATGTATGTTGATGTTAAGGGGTATGGGTGTTTTGTTAGAAGGGAAAGAACTAAATTTACTTATATTTTTGGTTGTTGTTTTTGGGTTTTTTTTGAAAAA
>NW_026726787.1:0-38193 GCF_029784015.1 Lycium ferocissimum | reverse complement strand
ATAAATTATCCAACGCCTGTATACTACGCACAACCTAACTTTACCACCACTTTTCCAGCTTACACGGCTCCGCCTAGAGTCCGTGTATCCGCTCCCACCTACTAAGGACCACCCCAACAGAATTATCGCCTAAATAACCCACCACAAGCCTATCAACCACCACAAAACTATCAAAACCAACCGCCACCCCAAACATACAATGCTCTCCGTCCTGCTTTCGAGAGGAGGCCAGTAAGAGAGTTCACCACCCTTCCCGAGCCTAGGGCTCGGCTCTTCAAAAGGCTATTGATTGCGGGTCTGATTTGAAAGGTTCCGCCAAAACCAGCCTAGCCAGAGAATAGATTCTACCGGGCCGATCAAACCTGCGCCTATCATTCAGGCGGGAATGGGCACAACACTGAAGATTGTATAAATCTCAAGCACAAGATCCAAGGCCTGATTGACAAAAGAGAAATCGTCTTGGAAACTGCAGCCCCCAATGTCAACACAAACCCGTTGCCTAACCAAGAAAATAATAGAGTCCACATGATCGAGAAGAATGAAGATTGGGAGGCTTGCAGAGCACTAATTCCCTAAGTGGTCGAATCTTTGGAGCACACAGTGGCTTCCCTTACGTTCCAGGAGCGTCCAAATTTTGAGGTTTCGGTCCCAACACCAGAGACCACATCCATAACACCAAGATTCAAATCCCTGATCCTGGCACCCGTGTGTCTCGACCCGACTAGGGGCCATGACGGGTACCCGGGGCTAACCACCGAGTACCGCTCATACCATTACCCATCGTACTCATCAAGCGTTCATTCATTAATCTCATACTCAAGGCATAGGAAAAACCATTTTTTTTCACTTCGAAACATAATTACCTTTATATACATAAGCCCTTTGGCTATCAAAACAATATACATACAATAAGGACGTCATGAGACCATACTACCCACACATGCGTATCTACGAGCCTCTACTAGAGTGCTAGACATATGGTCGGGACAGGACCCCGTCATGCCCAAAACATATATATACACAAAAGAATAAATTAATGGCACCTCCGGAATAATGGGGTGCTCTCAAAGTCTGCTAGTAGCTCCTACGAGTCTAGATCACCTCCCTGCCTACCTGTGGGCATGAACACAGCGTCCAAAGAAAACGGACGTCAGTACGAACATTGTACTGAGTATGTAAAGCATGAATGAAATAAATATAATAGAGAAATCATAAGACATAAGATGAAGATATAACCTGCTTAACCTTTAAGAATGAATGCGTTTCATACATATATCATACATAATCATATTACATATATCATCATAGCACATATATCCCATATCATATATGTACCATCATCGTTAACCCGCGTCTAGGTAACCATCAGATGCCGCCCACTAGTGGTGTCATGCCCGGCCCTCTAGGCTCGGTGTAACCATAGCAGCCCGCCTTAGCGGTGACATGCCCGGCCATCTAGGCACGGTGGAATCGTATGCAGCCCGCCCTTGCGGTGACATGCCCGGCCGTTTAGGCACGGTGGAATCGCATCGTCATATACTCATCATAAACTCAACATTATTATACATCTCATAGGCATATCATAACCTTATCATAATTTAGCAACATTATACATTTATCATCAAAACATACATTGGAACTTAAAGGAAACTATGGCTATGTCAGGGTGACATAAGGTCGTGAACCCCCGATTACATTATGGAGTGATTATAATCATTATGTCTCACCTTGAAGGGACTAACATTTTAAGGTGAGTGTACCCAAGAAAAGCATCAATGGAACCATGTTTAGGATCATTAACCTCATGGACATCGTATGTTACTCTAGGATTCTTTATACTTAAATTCATCAGCATCATTATCATGCTCGTATCGTATCTCTTTTCTTGATCATATGCGTATGTAGCTCTTTATAGTCATGGACTCATAATTTCCGTTATTCAGGAAGATCACGGAAGAATAGGAAGATTTATGCCATAGGAGTCATGCCTTAGAAGGAAAATATTAGCCTTACATACCTCTTTCGTTTAGCTATTCTATCGTTTGATCGTTCTCCTTCGATGCTCGCATTTCTACCTTTAAGAGAATTCACATCAACATTAGCTAATCGATTATATGAACGTGCTTACTAATGCTAGAGAAAATTGGGTAGCATTTACTTTGTTTATACAACTTTTCTCATACTACATATCAACTCCCAAACATCCATAACAACATTCACAATATCAGAAGCAACAATCATCATTCATCTACGTTATCCACATTTCACAATTTCACTTTAATTCCTCCATAATCTTGGTCATAGTACACTATTACGTTTTCTCACATATAATTCTTATCCCATGTCCTAAATGTCATTTATAACATAATTATAATCACAACATATCAATATTCATGACTTATTCCAAACTACCACTCAAAATGTCACTATCCTCACATTCATGACCCATTTTCTATATCCTTCTACAATCTAAGTCTTTCAACCTCTCATTACTTTAAACAACATGACATTATCATAAAACTTACCTTAGATAGTGAAAGAATAAGCCTTGAGTGGAGATACTCCTCTTGCACCAAAACCCTAGCTTCACTTCTACTTAGATTCCTTATCTTGGATGAACTCTAGTGAGCTTCTTACACTTAACTCTCTTAGTTTGATGAAGTTGATCTTGAATCTCTCTTGAGTTCTTATGGAAGAAGTGTGTGGAACCCTCTTGAAGCCTTGAGAGAGATGAATAAGTGGAAAATGAAATTAGTGAAGTGGGATCACATTTATATAATTGAACTTAACTCAGCCCGTCGGGACTTCCACGGATAATTATACGGTCCGTACAACATTATACGGTCCGTATAAGTGACCGTACTTCACCATCAGAGAAACAACATTTCTGCTGGGTGTTATACGGACCCTTTTACGGACCATATAATGTTATACGGACCGTATAAGTCAGTCGTATAACCCCATTTTCCTTGAAATGATTTCCGTCATTTCATTTGTTCTCCAATCCTTATGGAACCTTCTTGACACTTGTTTAACACTTTATTGACAATCTAAGGGACGTTATAACTCTTCTCCAAGGCATCAGTTAGTCATCATTAACTTGTTACTCGAAAATCCTTTCCGATACGTAACGTATACCTTGCCTTTCTGGGCAAACTTTCTTCTCTTACCTCGAACGTCTTTGAAATCTCAATTAGGATCATCAAATGCTATTTTTTACTTATCAAAACATCGTATACTTCGTGCCCTTCGTTAGTCTATTCACTGTACGTTAATGGGAAATTTTCGAGGTGTAACATTCTTCCCCCCTTTTGGAACATTCGTCCTCGAATGTTAAGCACTCGGGAATTCTATGAAAATTTTGTCAGAGTTTCCCCCCGTAATATGGTGCTACCATCCCGTCACAACAACCACAATAACATTGCCTCGCACACCACAACACAATAGCAATATAAGTTGGCCACACACGACCCGTATGCATAAAAAGAAAACATACATACCTCATAATCCCGATGTTTCATCGTGGATCTCTTAGGGGGCAGAAATAAGTGCGGGTATTTGGATTTCATACTTTCTTCTGCTTCCTAAGTCATTTCTTCTCGGTTGTTATTTCGCCATAGGACTTTAACTGAGGCTACTTCCTTATTTCGAAGTCTCCGTACTTGCCTGTCTAATATGGCAATGGGCACTTCTTCATAGACTAGCTTTTCTGTCACTTGAACATCATCTATTGGAACAATCCTCATAGGATCTCCAACACACTTGCGGAGCATTGAGACATGGAAAACTGGATGGACCGATTCAAGTTCTGAGGGTAAGTCCAATTCATAAGCTACTTGACCCACCTTGCGGATAATTTTATAGGGTCCAATGTATCGAGGACTTAATTTTCCTTTCTTACCAAATCTCATTACTCCTTTCATTGGTGACACCTTTAAGAATACCCAATCATCAACTTGAAATTCTAAGTCTCGCCGGTGGTTGTCCGCATAAGATTTTTGGTGACTTTGGGCTGTCAACAATCGATCTCGGATCACCTTGACTTTTTCTACTGCTTGTTGAATCAACTCAGGCCTATTAGCTGTACTTATCCTATTTCAAACCATCCTGTCACGACCCAACCCCGTAGGCCGTGACTAGTGCCCGAGCTGGACACTCGTATACATACCTGTTAACTATAATCAATCCACAACTAGTATGATAAGGGACTTATAAAAAAAAAACAAGACATCGTCTCAAAACTGTCGCATATATATATATCAAAGCAACCTGTCTCCTGTGGAGTCACAACTATCAACAGATAACATCGTACATAAGCCGACAAGGCTGTCATAGCATGTGGGAACGTCCCAACTATATGTACGCAAGCCGACAAGGCTGCCACTACATACAACATCCCAAAACATATATACATATACGCAAGCCGACAAGGCTGCCACTACGAATGGGAACGTCCCAAAACATAAGTCATACTAACACAGCTGGACAACATCTATATACAACCCACACATATGTTTACAGACCTCTAAGAGTATCAACAGTAACATATGATGGGACAGGGCCTCGCCATACCCCTGAATAAACATATACATATATCGGAAGATCTGTGCCAAAAGTCTAGACTCCGGAACAACGGAGCACTCCAAGGCAGCTGAGTAGAAATCCTAAGTTGAAGGGTCACCAAAACGAGCATCTGTACCTGTGGGCATGAAATGCAGCCCCCCGAAGAAAGGGGAGTCAGTACGAGATATGTACTGAGTATATAAAGCATGAAATACGATATGGAAGATCATAACTGAAGTAAAGATTCCAGGAGACAAGTATGATAATCAAGAAATCACTGTACCTGTGCCTTATAAAACAAGTCATGCATATCATTATCATATACCGTACCCGACCCATTATGGGACTCGGTGAATAAAGTCGTGTACACGTATACCGTACCCGGCCCATCATGGGACTCGGTGCCATAATCATATCATCGTATCATCATATCATCATATCATCATATCATCATCTCATCATATAACGTACCCGGCCCTCTAGTGAGGGACTCGGTGAATAATGTAGTAAAACTGTGCGTGATAACATACCCGGCCCGGGACTCGGTGAAAGATGTAACAACAGTATGCACGAGCGAGTAGTGAGTAACCATATGCAACTAAATCATCATCCGAGACTCAATAGATAAGTAGACTAACCGACACTCGAGTATCACGAGAGATAGTCATGTTACGTACTCTTTAAATATCACTATGAACTATATCAAATAGAGCCTCAGGAATCATAGACATGTATCAAGAGAATGTGAAATAGCTTATGGAATCAGAGACATTAGTCATCGTAGAGCCTTTAGGAATAGGACCTTATACATCCGACTACTATCCAATATATAGAAGGCTCGAGGCGTAGCTCAACTACTTTAAGAGTTTTAACATCAAGAAGTGAATAAGAATCATGAATCACACTCGGAACTTATGAATGGAATTTCCCAAAGCTCATATCGTACATCACTTACATCTAAGACATGCCAAAAGAAAGAAAGGTTAGCTTTACATACCTTTAGCGCTTATTCGCAACACAACACGTATACGCTGCCCAATAGTGTCTCAACCTATATTAAGACGTCAAAATTATGGTTAAGCTACGGGAAGGTTCAAAACGTATTCCAACGTTAGAAACTCCTTTGTAGATAATTAGACGACGTTTTCCTTCTATCCCAACCAACTACATAACAACCAAGCCAACATCAATAACCACACGTTCAAGCACTAATCCGAGACTATTTAAGACAAGACTCGAGAACACTTCGGACAGCCCGCACAACATTCCAAACAGCCCATATTCACAACATTCGATAACAATCTACATACGACTACTTATATCCCGCATTTCGTACGTTGGGACAATTCGGATTAACTGTGATAAGTTAGAGACAAGACCATTCCGGGATATGAAGTCGGGACTTTTGACCTTCGGTTTCGTTTTAAAACCTAATGTGTTCATGAATTTGTTGGCATGGAACAATTTGGAAAATTTGGGACCAAAAGTGATATAATTGGAACTTGCAAATCATGCAAAAATTTGGCCCTTGGCCGTGTGGTATTTGGAAATGGCCCACACAAATTGTGTTCAATTTTTATTGCTCCAACACATGGTGTGGGCCAAGGACACTTGTTACATATCCATATAAGCACAAAAGATGATCAACTAGTCATCCTAATTCATTCCAACACTTAGCCAAAAAAATAGAAGTTGAAGAACAAGAGAGAGAGGCTCTCGGCCAAACCCTCCCAAAAACCAACTTCCATTCAAGCCTTTCTAAAAATATTTTGTTGATGCAAACCCACTAATTTGAGGTCCCTAAGTAGCGTGAAAGTGTTGTTCGGGTCATCCAATCGTTTGTTGTGCCAATTGCAAACCCTAGCCTAGTGTGGGGTTGAAAGAAGAAAGGTAAGAATTGATTATGTTTTATGTGTTATAAAGGTTGTATGCATGTTGTAGTATGTTAAAATGGATGAAAATCATGAAATATAGTAAGTTGGAATTGAGGCCATGTGTATGAGGTTTGGCCGTGTGAGGTGTGTATATGTTGTGTTGTGTTTAAGTGATGAATTAAGTTCTATGTAGTATGTTAATTGTTGTAGTGTGAAGAAATGAGTGAGAATTATCAATATGTGCATGTTGGTGTGTTGGCCGAAAATGGGTCATGTTATATGACAAAGAACGCATTAATGTCGCTTAGTGTTTTAGTGGTTGTCGTAATGAATTCTATGTTGGAAATGAGCTTTTAATGACTCAAGATTGATGTTGTAAATGTATGGGCTGATTTGAAGGCTATTGTGCGTTTGATGTAATTTGTGTATTTATGATAATGATATCGTTATAGTATGGATTATTGATGCAAATCATGATTCGGAAGTTAGAAATGGATTATAGTTGTGTTCTCGGGTTGGAGGCAGTTTTCGGGTAAATTGGAGTAATTGTTGGATTGTTGGAAATATTGTATGAATTGTTTAGGATGTTCTTGAATATTGTTGGTATGGGTTCGGGTTAGTATTTGAATGTATAAGCGTTAATGTTGGCTTGAATGTAAGCCGTTGAATTGGAAGTATTGAAAGTTGTGGAATGATGTAAAAGAGAGTTACTGATGTTATATTGCCTTTCGGATTGCTTATTGATGTTGCTAGGTTGGTTGTTGTTGTTGTTGTTGTTGATTTGGCCGAGTTAAATTCTCGGGGTTGGCCTATTTACTGAAATGCTTTAATTTCCGTAGAATTATGTGTTAATTTGGAAATGAACTTCTAAACGCATATAGTAACGTTGATGTTTATTGATGTTATGTAGACTTTGGGCAGCCCGAGACATAGGTTTGATTTGGACTAGCTTGAGTTTGAGCTAGCGTTGAGAGCATTCGAGGTATGTGAAGCTCATCCTTCTTTCCTTTTGGCATGTCCTAGACGCAAATAAGTTGTGATATGTTATGAGCCTCGGGGGTAATTCTATTCCTAGGAATCCGACCATGTTTATGGTTCATATTTTCTTCTTGAAGTTGGTATCCTTATTATGGTCAAGCTATGACCCTTGTGTCTTTTGTATGACTAGGTCTCAAAAATTGCATAAAAGTTTCGTTTTTAAAAAAAGTTTTGTTCCTAAACGATTCCGAAAACTACGAACGTCCGTAACTTCCACAAACGGAACCGGATGGCCTTGATATGCTCAAAAATGATTCCATGATGTATGATGACTATGTTTTCCATAAGCGGGCCCGGCTCGGGTCGACACCCGTTCGTGGGTCCCGCGACTTTTCTTATGTACTTCGGACGATTTTTGAAAGAATATGATACGACTATATTCCGATTTCAAGTACGATCAATTTACCTATCTTTTGAGTTGTAATAATGATTCGCAATAATGATTCGATAACATACGATGACTATGATTTTTGTAGGCGGGCCCGGATTGAGTCGACGCTCGTCCGTGGGTCCCGCGATCTTCTTCTGTATAATTTTAATGGCTTTTGAAAGAATTCAATTTGACTACCTTTCCGACCCCCGAATATGATTACATATTTGTCTGTTGAGTCCGAGATAATGATTCGCATACTTATGATTCCGATACGTAACTACGGTTTCTGAAGTTCGGGTTGATATGTTCTCGAGTGACGTTCGGGAAAAAAAATCTGATTTGACCGCTGTTCTGGTTTATAAATAATGGCTCGTTTTGATTAACCTATTAAGTATTTGAAAATGTCTTAAACTGTATTTGGTTACTTATGATTCTGTTCATGCATTCTGTGGTTATTTTTTTTGCCGAGTCCCGGGCCGGTATGTGTGCTATTGACCGCTGGATATTTTGACCGCGGTATGTGTGCTATTGACCGCTGGATATTTTGATCGCGATACGTGTGCTATTGACCGCTGGATATTTTGACCGCGGTATGTGTGATATTGCCGCTGGATATTTTGACCGCGGTATGTGCGATATTGCCGCTGGATATTTGACCGCGGTATGTGTGACATTGACGGGCGGGCGACCATATTTTCTGAACCCCATGCATGATTGGTATATTAGAATTAAATAATTTGGTAATTTGAATATGCACTTATTTTCAGTACTTTCGTTTCGATTATGACTCAGATCTGTTCGCTGTGTTTTCTGCTTTGCATACTCAGTACATATTCCGTACTGACCCCCTTTCTTCGGGGGCTGCGTTTCATGCCCGCAGGTACAGACGCACAGTTCGGTGATCCGCCAGTTTAGGACACCCCTTTCTGCTGTTTGGAGTGCTCCCCTCGTTCCGGAGCCTACATTTTGGTATACACTCGTTCGTTGCATTTGTATATATTTGTTCAGGGGTACGGCGGGGCCCTATCCCGTCATCTGATTCTGTTGTTCTGTATTAGAGGTCTGTAGACATAGATGTGGGTTATGTACAGTTTTGTTCGGATGCGTTGCGAGAGTTGCGTTTGGGCGGCCCATCCGCCGTGGCGGCCTTGACGGCTGCGTATATGTATGCTTCGATACGCTGTGTATATTATGATAGCCTTGCTGGCTTCTGTGATATATGTATGTTTATATTTGAGACAGCTTGAGACAGCGTTTAATATTTTTATACGTATATGCGATTCACGGGGTTGGGTCGTGACAACTACATATTCAAATTACCCTTAATGACCCATAGTCTTAACATTTTATCGAAACGATCTTCTAACAGCCCAACCAATACAATAACATCATGTATAACTTTAGTCACACTTAATCTTTCAAGCTCAACAAGAACAACAACGACATATCAAAACAGCCCCTAACTAACAACATAAACGATGCTCGAAAATCTTGCGAACACCTACGAACACACCAAGTAAACCACATCCGATTCCTACACATTATTTCATACAATCTTTTCATCTAATTTTGTGAAATATAACAGCAACCACACGACCACTACATTACTTATTCATAGGCATGAAAACTACACTAATATCACAATAATCCTTACAACAGCCCACAAACAAATTTAACTTCAACTTTAACCATTAAATGCCTCCATTCTCATCATCAAATCCATAACAACAACAACCAAAATACTAAATAAAATCAGTTCACCATTTTCACATAAAACAGCCCCTACGGCTCCAACAACATTCCAACATCAACATACATAATTTCATAGATTCAATTCATATCTACCAAGTTACAACCAGTCCAAACTCCTTCTAAAACGTGTAGAAAGGATCAAATCTTACCTTAATGAACTTAGCTCCTTAATTTGCTGAAATTGGTGAATTTAATCACCAATGTTCTTGCTGCCCTCCAATGATCAATCCCACGTTTCTATGACCTTCAATTGGTTGAAACACCTTGGAAAATTAATTTGGCATCAAGAATTTTGTGTGCTCAATTAGCACAGCCATGGCTGGAGCTTCTCTCTCTAGCTCTTGTTTGGTTCTTACTTTCAATCTTAATTGAGAAGATGAAATGATATCATTAGTCATCAATTTTCCCTTTATATGCAGCACATGTTGGTGACACATGTCCAGCCCTTGACATGTGTCCCATTAACATCCAAGGGCCAATCAGATTTTGCCACATTTTTGTGGGGCCCACTTAGTGGTCTAATTAACTTAATTAATAATAATTAATCACTAATCCCCACTTAATAATCTAATCATGGTAAATTAATCCCAAATTTCCACTAATATTTCCACTAATTGTAATTAATTAGCAAACCGTGCAATTATAAAAATCGGGATTAAAAGTCCTTGTCTCATATCCAAAAATAATCTCGTCCTTGGACTTATGTCGATTAGCTTACGAATAATCCGTCGTATAAAAATACGGGATATAACACATCCAATTGGGGATCTACACTTCCTTCCATATAAAGCTTCAGACGGAGCCATTTGGATACTGGAATGATAGCTATTGTTGTATGCAAACTCAATTAGAGGTAAGTGGTCATCCCAATTACCACTGAAATCTAGTACACATGCCCGTAGCATATCTTCCAAGGTCTGGATGGTACGTTCGGCTTGCCCATCAGTTTGCGGATGAAATGCCGTGCTAAGCTTTACTTGAGTACCTAGACCTTCTTGGAAAGATTTCCAGAACTTGGCTGTAAATTGCGCTCCTCTATCTGTGATAATGGATATCGGAATACCATGGAGTCGCACAATCTCCTTGAGGTACAACCTCGCATAATCTTCTGCTGAGTATGTGGTTCTGACTGGAAGAAAATGAGCTGCTTTCGTGAGTCTGTCCACGATCACCCATATGGAATCATACTTGCCTCGGGAACGGGGTAACCCCACAATAAAATCCATGTTGATCACTTCCCATTTCCAAGTAGGGATCTCCATTGCTTGCAATAATCCTCCTGGTTTTTTGATGTTCAATTTTCACTTGCTGGCAATTTGGACATTGAGCTACAAATTCTGCTATGTCTTTCTTCATTCCATCCCACCAATAAATTAACTTGAGATCATGATACATCTTTGTCGTTCCTGGATGAATAGAATACCGAGAATAATGAGCTTCTTTTAGAATTCGACGACGTAATTCTGCAACATTCGGAACACATAGCCTGCCTCGATATCTAAGAATTCCATCTATAGAAGTTTCAAATGGAGGCTTCTCTTTTTCATGAAGTGTGTCTCTATAATGACTTAATTGAGGATCTTCATATTGACGCTCTTTCACTTCCATATTCAAGGACGAAACTGTGGGATTATTAATACCAATTCCTGTACTATTTGAATCAACTAGACGTACTCCAAGATTAGCTAGTTGGTGGTGCTCATGAATTAATTCTTTCTTCTCCAAAGAAACTTCACATAGGCTGCCCATTGATCGGTGGCTAAGTGCATCAGCTACTACATTTGCCTTTCCGAGGTGGGATAAAATACTCATATCATAATCTTTCAATAATTCTAACCACCGCCTCTGCCACAGATTCAACTCCTTCTGTTTGAAAATGTATTGAAGATTCTTGTGATCTGTATAGATATCAACATGCACACCATACAAGTAATGTCTCCACATCTTTAATGCATGAATAACTGCAGCCAATTCGAGATCATGAGTTGGGTAGTTCTTTTCATGTTTCCGCAGCTGTCTCGAAGCATAAACGATGACTTACCGTGCTGCATTAACACACATCCTAACCTAATACCGAAAGAATCACAATATACAATATAACCATCTGACCCTTCTGGAGTGTTAAGACCGGAGCTGAAGTTAACCTATCCTTCAATTCCTGAAAGCTACGCTCACAAGCATCATTCCACTGAAATTTAGCTGACTTTCGGAATAGTGGAAGTAACATCCTACCCGACTTGGGTGGCCAACATAGTGCCAGTTTCCAAGAAGAACAGAAAGATCCAAATATGTGTAGACTACTGAGATCTCAATCGGGCCAGTCCAAAAGACAACTTCCCACTTCCAAACATCCACATCCTGATAGACAACTGCGCCAAGCATGAGCTGCAGTCGTTCGTGGATTGTTTCGCCAGATATCATCAGATACTCATGAGCGAAGAAGATGTTGAAAAAACAGATTTCATCACCCTTGGGGAATCTACCACTACAGGGTGATGCCATTCGGCCTCAAAAATGCCGGCGCCATGTACATGAGAGCCATGACTACCCTGTTCCACGATATGATGCATCGGGAGATCAAAGTCTATGTGGATGATATCATCATAAAATCAAGGGAAAGTGCGGAGCATACTACGCACTTACGTAAGTTCTTCAACATACTTCGCAAATTCAATTTAAAGTTAAATCCCGCAAAGTGCGCATTCGGAGTGCCCGCAGGAAAATTGCTGGGATTCATAGTTAGCCGTAGGGGCATCGAACTAGACCCTACCAAGATTAAAGCAATTCAAGAGCTACCGCCTCCCAAAACCAAGAAAGAGGTCATGAGCTTCCTGGGGAGGCTGAACTACATTGGACGGTTCATAGCCCAGTTAACTATGATTATAGAGCCTATCCTCAAGTTACTCAAGAAGGATGCTCCCACAAATTGGACAGAAGAGTGCCAGGGGGCATTTGACAGGATTAAGAGATATCTTCCCAACCCTCCAGTCTTGGTACCGCCTAGGCCAGGGAGTCCTCTGTTACTGTACCTGTCGGTATCGCATAAATCTTTCGGGTGCATGCTCGCCCAGCACGATGAAGAGGGCAAAAAGGAGTATGCCATCTACTACTTGAGTAAGAAGGTTACCTCTTGCGAAGCGCGTTACACGCTTGTGGATAAAACCTATTGCGCTTTAACCTGGATCGCCCAAAAGTTGAGGCACTACCTGTCAGTGTTCACCACTCACCTAATCTCCTGAATGGATCTGCTAAGATACATCTTCTATCAACCAATGCCCATAGGAAAATTATTTAAGTGGCAAATGCTGCTGAGCGAATTCGACATCGTGTACGTAGCACAAAAAGCAGTCAAAGGACAAGCCTTGGCGGACCTCGTAGCGGAAAGCCTCGTGGATGATGAATTTGAGCCATTACAAAATTTCTTCCCAGATGAGGAGGTGATGGTCATGGAAGAAGAGGTGGTGGAACCATATTCGGGCTGCAAACTATTTTTTGATGGCGCAGTCAACCACAAAATATCCGATGGCCGCCAAGCTCAATTTCAAATGCACCAACAATATGGCGGAATACGAAGCATGCATCCTAGGCCTCAGGATGGCGCTAGATATGAACATACAAGAATTGTTGGTAATCGGAGATTCTGATCTACTCATCAACCAAGTAAAGGGAAACTAGGTGACCAAAAATGATAAAATACTCCCATACGTGAATTTAGCACAAATATTGTGCGGGAGATTCAAGAGTATTGACTTCAAGCATATGACAAGGGCTAAAAACTAGTTCACAGACGCTTTATCCACGATAGCATCTATGATCCAACATCCTGAGAGGGCCTACATTGATCCGTTGGAGATCACACTAAAGGAAGAGCAGGCCCATTGTGCCTGTGTAGAGGCGGAGCTAGATGGCCGACCATGATACGTTGACATCAAGGTCTACCTGGGAAAAGGAGAATATCTACCAGAGAGTTTGGCAAATCAAAGGAAAACCATTAGGAGATTGGTCAATAGCTTTTTCTTGAACAAGGAAGTGTTGTACAAAAGAACCCCTGATCTCGGTTTGCTCAGATGCGTGGATGCCGAAGAGGCCACGAAGCTGCTGAAAGAAGTGCACGCAGGAGCGTGTGGACCCCACATGAATAGATTCGTCCTTGCTAAGAAAATCCTGAAGACAGGGTACTACTGGATGACCATAGAGCATGATTCTTGTAATCCGTGCAAAAGTGCCATCAATGTCAGATACATAGGGATCTAATCAAAGTCCACCCTCAGAATTGCATGCGATGAGTGCTCCCAGGCCTTTCGTGGCGTGGGGAATGGACATCATAGGACCCATTGAACCTCCGGCCTCTAACGGACATCACTTCATCTTAATTTCCATAGACTATTTCACCAAATGGGTGGAGGCAACTTCCCACCAATTAGTGACCAAGAAAGTGGTAGCTGACTTCGTCAAAAACAATCTGATATGTCGTTTCGGTGTACCGAAATCTATCATCACGAATAATGGCGCCAATCTGAATAGTCATTTGATGAAGGACATCAGTGAGCAATTCAAAATCACTCATAGGAACTCTACCGCCTACCGGCCTCAGATGAACGGAGCTGTAGAAGCTGCCAATAATAACATCAAAAGTATCTTGAGGAAAATGGTTGACAACTACAAAATTTGGCACGAACAGCTGCCTTATGCTCTGTTAGGATACAAAACAACAACTAGAACTTCCATTAGGGCAACTCCATACCTTCTCGTTTATGGTACGAAAGCAGTCATACCCGTCGAGGTAGAAATCCCTTCACTCAGAATTATCCAGGAGGCAGAACTGAAAGACGCAAAATGGGTCAAGAACCGTTATGAACAATTGGCCATGATAGAGGAAAAACGAATGGTGGCAGTGTGCCACGGACAGCTGTACAGACAGAGAATGTCTAAAGCCTTCAACAAGCGGTCAGAACTCGACTTTTCCAGATCGGACAACTCGTGCTCAAGCGAGTCTTCCCTCACCAAGAGGAGTGAGGGGAAAAAATTAGTACAAATACATCCCAAAAACATCTCTCGAAATACCGAGCCCAAGAGGGTTCAAAGTGGAATCAAGAAGAGACACCGGGCAGAAGGCGATCGCGTTAATCGGCTTCTTAGGAAACTCACAATATATATATATATATTGTATATGCAGGTTTTCCTTGTTACAGGATAGCAGCAAAGCAAAGGCAAAAGCCCAAACAGAGGAGAGAGATCAAAAGGATCACAACGGAAGCAGGTAGTAAAGACGCGTCCGACCAAAAGGGTCACAAAGAGGAATGACAAAGACACATCAGGCCAAATGGTCACAATGAATGAGCATAAAAACATATTCGACCAAAAAGGTCATGACAAAAACAAAGGGGGCATATCTGACCATGAGGGTTACAGCCCACACTACGGACAAAAGAAAGATCATCCAGCCACAAGGGTCATATCTGTCATCTCTTAATTACTTTCAAATTCTTTATTTTAAAGTTGCCAAGAGGGCCATTCATATAAACGAGCCAAGGGCAGTTCATACAAACAGCCAAGAGGGTCATTCATACAAACAAGCCAAGAAGGCCATTCATACAAACAGCCAAGAGGGCCATTCATCTAAATTTCCACAAGAATATCTGCATATCGTCAAAATCAGGAAAAGAGCACACAGCCGCCCAAAGGGAGCCGGTTGCTGAGTCAGATCCAGACAACTTGCGGAGCAAACGTGGAACTTTTTCTTACGCAACCGGTCAAGATAGGGTGCCCATGAGAGTCAAGCTCTCCGGTCGGGATTCGCAAGCCATCCAACCTCAGACTCAGCCACTACTTGTCATGTTTCTCTCTTTCCTTTTGTTTTAAAAAAAAAAAAGGGTAACCGGTCAAATACACACTGAGAAGTCTGAGAGAACCCCCGCATAAGGGATTTACTTCTCTCCAGCGTGTCAAACTACATGTGACCTGATTCCTAGGAACCAGGGATATGTAGGCAAACTCAAGCCCCGAGAGTCGGTCACATCCTAACAGGACTCCTTGGGAAACCTAGTCACTATGTTGGGATGCCCAGGAAGCTTCTTACAAATCACTTAAAGTTTTAGTTGAGTCAAACTACAAATAGCTTGAATTCTCATACTACATGAGATACGTAGGAAACCCGGAAACCAGGGTCCGGCCATCTCTGAACACCGAAGGGGCAGCTGTTGACACCTAATTTTTTACCGCCCGTAAGTCATTTTAATCACTCGAGGTCCCTGGGTAGTAAGTGAATAAGCTAAATATCTCTAATGGCTTTAAATGATTTTCACAAAAAATGCCTAGGTCAATATTTCTTCCTTTTACATCAGTAAAAAGATTTTTCATGCATCATATTTTATTTAGAGAATAATAAATAATTTTCAAGATATTTGGTTGAATTATTCTTGTTTAGTCATTTAAAATTATTTTGTTTAACATTTCTCTTTTTATTTTTACCTCTGAAATTTGGATAAGTTAATTAGTTTAAGTAATTAATTATTTACCTTTGCTTCACTACTCCTGATTTTTACAAAAAGTAAATATAACCGCCCTTTAATGATTTAATTAGGCTAGTTAATTAATTAAATAATAATTATTGCAAAACTAACCCCTTTTCATAGATATACTTTCCTTTTTTTCTTGATTTTTGCCTTAGTCTCAATTAATTTAATTATTCTTTCATTTAAAGGAATTAGCTTATATTTTTTTGAAATTAGCCTATCGGTATTTTATTTAAAATAATATTTTATCTTAATTTTCTAAAAAAAAAAAAGAACTTAGGCTAAGAGGCTACAATTAAAATGAATGCGTTGGACCAATTGAATTTCAGGCCCATCAACGACTTAACCAGCTTTTTAAAAATCATTTCTCTTTTTTTATTACAAAATACATAGCAACCTATTTTTCCCCATGGTTTAAATTTTCTTTAATAGAAGTAATAGGCGAGAGTTTCTTAGCGTGCGTATGCGTTTGACCCGAACCAAGTGTGAAGCATGAACTAAAAACATATATACTTCATTATAACACATTTTCTTCTCTGCAAAAGATTATTTATCCTCATATATAAGAGGAAACATATTCTTTATATGTGATAAATTCAAACTAAAAATAGCTCATATATAAGGGAACTACACTCAAATTTTTCAAGAAAAGAACTTGATATGCAAATAACAAGATAGATTTTACGGGAATTTACACTAAATAAACAGTTCATGAAAATACCCACACATTGGAACTCGAAGTTCAACCGTATAGTACGGATCCTTAATACTAGGGTGTCTAACACCTTCCTTAGGGAATCACCATAACCCTTACCTAGAACTTTGGATTAAGAAGGATTTTTCACGGCGAATGAATAAACCCTTCAAAATTGGTTTTCCTAATTTCCTAAAAATTAGGTGGTGACTCTTTTAAAACTAAGTCCGAAAGAGCACCAACGATTTTGAAGTAGCTTTTCCGAGTGCTAACCCCGCCTGCGAAAATGCGAACCGTTACGGTAACCTACCTCGATGCCGAGCTGGTGCCATGAACTGTCAAATCTGAGCCTTGCCCTTCCGAAGAGCCTCCGAATACTCAAAGTCTAGTCATTATCGGAATCTAAGTTAGAAACGGGGAATAACGATACCCATATTACCATACATTCGTTCGAACCCAAATCAACTAAGGAAAAGAGAAAAATCGGGCCCACAAGGGTAAAACGAGTATTTCAAAATGGAATTGGTGACCTAACGTTCTAGAAGTTCAATTATACTCTCGTATTGCTAATTAAGCTCAATTATTGATCAATTTCATCATTCAAGAGAAATCCCCCAATTTAGGCATAAACCCTAATTTTCCATAATCAATTTCTCAACTCAAATTAGAGATTCAAGCTTATTAGTTACTAACTCACAAGATTTATTGGTTAGAATAGCAATATTCATCAATTTAATTCACATCCATAGTATAAAATTCAAATAATAAAATTAACGTTGAAACTCATCTTGTCCAACTAGCTTTCTAGATTTCACCATAAGTTTCAAGCTTAGGAAAAATAATTAAGAACAAGGTGGAAGAGACTTACCCTAAGATGAATCCACTCAAAAACACTTCAAATCGCCCTTGAGTCACTTGGAGAATCAATTTTGGGAATGGGAAATGAATGGTTCAAATTAGGTATTTAATGAATATGATTCAGCGTCTTCCGCTTCCGCGGATTCGCCTCGGCGGAGGACCATCCACTGGGGCAGATTTCAGTAAAACAACAGAACTTCGACACTTGTGGACCAAGCCTTGCTGAGGTGGGTCCGTTAGGGAGCACCTAGTCTCGCTAGAGCGAGACACCACAAACCAGCATATTTGTGATTTTTCACCAAATTCACCCCAAATCCCGACATCCACCCGAGACCTCCAAGATACAAAACAGATATGCAGACATACGTAAAAACACGCTACTAACTTATTCATGGTCTCAAATTTCCATCGGAGGTCTATTTGACTGGGTCAACCCCCAACGGTAAAAAACTAACTTTCCAACCAATAGCCCAAAATGCTCCCGATTGCCTCAGGAACCGAACCGAATACCCCACCAAATCATAATCAACCCTCCGAATCCCACGGAATAGAAAAATTTTTGAAAAAAGTCTATTTACATAAAAGTCAACTATCAGTCAAAAGTTTTACGCTTTAAGGTTCTAATTCTCATAAGTCACCATAAAACTCACCCGATTACTTCAGGAGCCGTGTCGCCCATCCCCGTGGGTCAAAATATACTAACAGGGGTCGGGGAAGGGTCATGGGGGCAAGTGGGTCAAAAGTGCAATTACGACCAAACGGGTCGTTACAGTTTCTCTTCGAAGCGACATGCTTATATGTCTTTCTCATCATCTCAGCTTTATTCTTTCCATTAAGTCTGACAACATCATTAGTAGACAATGACACTAAACTAAGGGGAGTAAGGAGATTCAGACCATAAACGTAACAACTTTAAAAGGAGAGAACCAAGTAGAAGTATGAATAGTTCTATTATAAGCAAATTCCACTAAAGGAAAGTGATCCTCCCAAGAAATTAATTTACCCTTTAAAACAACCCACAATATGTTACCTAAAGTTCTATTCACCACCTCAGTTTTCCTGTCAGTTTATGGGTCATAATAGTTGGAAAACAACAATTTGGTCCCTAACCTTCCCAAAGAACACGCCAAGTGGCTTAAAGACTTAACATCCCTATCACTAATAATAGTTCTAGGTACGCCATGCAATTTCACAACTTCTTTAATAAACAAATCAGCCACATTAGAAGCATCATTAATTTTCAAGCATGGAATGAAACGAGGCATCTTAGAGAATCTATCCACCATACCAAAGACACTATCCTTACCATACTTTATTTTTAGAAGACCTAATACAAAATCCATAAAGATATATATTACATGTGAAATCGAAACAGGTAATGACGTGTACAACTCATGTGGTGAAATCCTAGATTTAGCATGTTTACATTCTAAAGATTGTGCAGAAAATAATTTTTACATCCATGCACATTCCAGGTTAAAAAAAAATAAAAAATCAGCAAGTATATTTAAGGTCTTTAGCACTACAAAGTGTCCCATACCTACAATGTGCATCTCTTACAAAAATCTTATGTGATGAACATATTGGCACACATAACTTATTTTCCTTCAAAAGGAACCCATCACGCAAAGTGAGCTTCTCAATGGGTCCCTTCAGACATGCAACAAAAGCAACTCCAAAATCTAAATCATCAACATATAAATACTTAACGTGATCAAATCTCACTAGCATAGAAGAAAGAGTAGAGACAAAAATGTACCTTCAGAATAATGCATCAGCCACCATGTTGTTCTTACCTTGCTTGTATGAAATCACATACGGAAATGTCTCATAGAACTCCACCCATTTGGCATGTTTCCTACTGAACATACCTTGGATTTTCAAGTATCTTAATGACTCATGGTTAGTCTCTAGCACAAACTCACGCGGCCATAAGTAATGTTTTCAAGTAGCCAAATCCCTTATCAAGGCGTACGCCTCATGATAATGAGTAGAATATTTCAATGTGCCTCCACTAAATTTTTCACTAAAATATGTATTACGCTAAAATTATTTCGTTAGAACGACCCTAATTCAAATTTTGCCAAAAATTCCCTACTATAAATTTCGTGGCCATTTTGTTGTTTGAGGATTCAGTTGGCAACCAGCGAATTGATTTCACGATCAGCAAACTCAATCTACGGCTAGTAGATTCATTCTGCGGTCAACAAAATTACTTCGATCGGCAAAATCAATCTGTGACCTCGCATAAACCTTAGAAAAATGCTGAACCATTTTTCAGACTTTCTGTTGCAAATTGCAATCATTTTGCACTCAACAAAACACATGTGGGACTGTAGAGTCTTAGCAAAATAACTTTTTTCTCACTTTTGACAATCTTGACACTTCAACTTCAAATTCCTAAAAACACAAAAACCAAAATAAGAAATGACATAAAATCATGCTTAAGAGGTTAGCAAAATTGAAGCACATGGTATGAAAAACACGTAAATTCACGACTTGGAGCAGTTTTGAGTAAATACTAAATTTTCTTAGAATTTGAGCAAGCTGCTCGATTGTACTCATCGTGATCAAGGCTGCATATAAAGATCTTTTTGCACTTGGCATTTTTCTCCATCATTCTATAATCCGTAATTTAAATCTGTTGGCTCCTTTGGGTGTCTCCAATCATTAGATGTTCCACAACTCATAAATTCTCTACAAACAGAAAATTCTCCATTCTTGCTTTTCATCAACTGTAGTACTGTCCATTGAATAGTTGTGGTCGAGTAGTTCACTGCTATTTGTTCATGTCAGGTGTTGCACTCATCTTGAGGGATCACTCAAAGGTTTTAGCCTAGTATGTGATAACCTGCTCTGATACCAACAGTTAGTTGGCTACTGCTTAACGACTCAAAAGGGAGGGGTGAATTAGATCGTACATAACTTTCATCTCCTATTAAAATTTTGTTTCTCAATAATAGAACATGGTCCTTATGAGTATTTAGTTTGACAACAAAAAACAATGAAGCACGGATAGTTTGAATAATATAAGCTTTAATATGGAAAAACACCCAGCTCAAAAGATGCAAAAAATATGACCAATCTCAGTAGGATTTAAATCCAAACTCCACTAACAAAGTGAGACAAAAATTCATATTACAAACCCTTGCAATCTTAGACTTAACTCTAGGCTTCGACATCAACAGTCACTCGATTGTCATACTTACCTCAAGCCACTGTGACTTGAAAATAAATACATAATGCTTCTTCACGTCGAACAAACAACGACCTTACAAAGCTTCTAAGTAAGTAGATGATTACAACTCAAAATCCTAATACAATTGAACTAGAACTGGACTCGATGTATAGAGACAATGACACAGGAACCAAAGTCTTCAGCCTGGTTCTTCACACTCTTAGATGATCTGTCTTCATGCTTTTCAAGAAAAATGAGTTACTTGAAAGCTCTAGGATTGTTGCTCTATCTCTCAATTTGTATTAATGAATACTTTCTTGCAGAAAGGTATATAATATATACTATTCCATTAGTAAGCACATAAAGAGAAATCACTTATTTCAGAGATCTTATAAAGTAAGGACATTGAAACTAAATCATAGTCCTTAACCAAAAAGGATTCTCAAAACATGTTTTACTAAAAATAACTCCTATTGGGTCATTCAAACAGAATTCTTTTTCAACTCAAATACTATAGAAAGATATTGTGAATATCCAAAATATATTGTACGAATAATAATGGAAATACACATGTGTATTCCCATATATATTTTTTAAGAATATCTCAACAAAAGATCTCAACACACATACACTTTTCAGCTCGTAACGCATAGCAGTAAAGATTTGGTTCTTAGCACAATTCCTTCACAGAGTACAACTTGTTTGTTATCATCAGAAACATTAATACTCAACAGTCTCTGCCTTATATATACCCAGGGTTTTCCGCGATTGCAGAACCCCTTTAGTTATTCCAGAATACATGGGTTCCTTTGGTCTTCTTCACGACCTCAATTCTCGTGATCCCTCTCTTTGTAATTGATATCCTTCATCCGCAAAAGTAGGCTTACTCGGGTTGCCTCTTTGCGCAATTTTCGCAATCACTGATGCACTAGTAAATTTCCTGGTACAATTGTTAAGCTTCAAATTGTATAGACTCTTGTCTGAACCCCTCGAGTCCTAGCTCAAGCATCAAACAAGTCACAGGTAGTTGTACATATATAATAGCATGTTCAAAAATACTTTTAAACATAATTATGGAGAACGAGGGGTCGAGATTGTTACAAGAAAGACCAAATATCAATTAATGATTATATTTGAATGCAAACTTCAATTCCGCAATTAATTGTGCTTTCGTGTGAATAGTTTATTGAAAGATTGGTCAACTTTACTAGATCTATTGCACGAAGCTAAGCAGATTAACATAATAAATATTTCAAGGAAAGGTGATATTTGTACCTAGAGCTATTAATCTTGACCTCTATTACGCTCTCCGTCTCAATGTATGTGGCAAAGTTTGATTGGATACAAAATTTAAAAAAGAACTATTTTTTTAAACTCTCGTTTATAAATCATCTCATTAGGGTCAAATAAGAAGTTTAAAAATAAATTATTTCTAAATAAAGAAATAAAATTTTATTTTGAAACAAACTAAAAGGAAAGTATGTCATATCAATTGAGACAAAGAGATTATTAGAATTAGAAGAAAAAGAAATAGCATCATAGGGGCCTGTGACTATTGCGAAAAACTGCGCGGCTAATGTCATTATAACCAAAAAAGGAGAAAAATATTTAGGGAACGACCTTAATATAATAGGTCCAAAGGATTGTGGATAGAGAACAGATTTAGATTTCTGCAATTCAAACCAAATATTTCCTGAAAAACTATTTCCAGGTTGTCCCAAAATCCAACACTAGAACTTAATAAAAACATTTTTTTAAAACAGATACGAACTCACAACTTGTCATTATTTCTTCAAAAGCTAAACCTAAACCAACTATATACTACTGTTCTACTCCTCCTCTAATAAACACACCATTGTCAACGATCATTATCCTTTTCTTCCAGATCCCTTGTTCAATTCTTTTCTTTCATCTTGCAAATTTTTTCATTTGAGTACGGTCTTGAGGGTTTTACTTGTGGACTCCAACTTAAAGGATTGAGTCCTTGTAGCAGTAGTTGGATGACTGATTTTCGCTTGATAATCTCCGTGAAATAGTGAAGTCTTGAGGTAACCATTAGAATCAGTGTTGCCTTGAAAGCCCTTGTGACTCAATTCCTGCATGAATTTATCAACAATATTGCCAGTAGGTAAGTTTTGGAAAGAGTTATCAGTCAAACACATTTTATAACATCCCTGTGGTTGCCATGGTGACCATATCATGATTCCTTTCATAGCTGGGTGAGCATGGAGCTCCCTTAGTATTTGATCCAAGTACATTTCCTGTATAGAACAAATGAAAGTATGAATCAAACAACTTAGTTTTGATCTATTAGCCTAAAAGTCAAGAAATAATACATGGGTCAAAAATTTCAATTGTGTAACCACATCTTCTAATAGTTTAAGGTATTAATTAAAGATAGTATTTGTTTAATTATGCCTTTGATCCAAAAAAAATATATCTAAAAGACATTTGCTAGTGATTTCGTAATTGTCGTCTTTTGGTCTCTAAGATATTGGTGAATTCTAACTCTGATTACCATAATGCCAGCTAACTTTCAATAAATAGATTTATGGGCTACATCTGCTAATGGATCTCAGCATATTTTACTGATTCTAATCATAATTAGTAGCTTAACAAATGATAGTTCGTTATTTATCAAACAAATTAGAGCCATTGAACCACGATTAATTAACATTCAGAAATGTAACTTTCATGAGATATTGTCACATGGGCATCAAGATAGTAAAAAGGGAGGCGAAGAGTCAAGAGAAGACCTGCCAGACTGCCAGAGGGTACCAATTTCGACCGAATATTTTAATTAAGCTAGTTAAATCAAGAACAGTGGTGTAGAAGATCGTATCAATTTGCAAAACAGTTATAGAAAATATTGGCAAAGGAGAGATGTAGAATGTAGATCCTTTCACCTGGTTTGGTCTTTTGGAAACATCCAATTCTGTGATCCAAATAGGCAAATTGGCTGAAGCAAGAATATCAATAGCACTTCTGATATGAGGCAAATTTGGAGTATCAAAATGACGCTGCAGTCCAATACCCAGAGGACCATCATAGCCATTTGACCTCAATTTTCTAATCTTTTGTAAATACCTAGCCGGGGTTGCATACCGATCTCTGTGTTTCTCAATAGTACCAAACTCATTCAAGAATAGCAGAGGTTTCTCATCAATCTTGTGAGCCTTGTTGTAAAATGAAGCTGTCACATTTTTCTCCCCAAGCTTATTGTCCAAGAACTCATAGTGCAAGTTTTCATTATCAACATTGTTTACCCCGAAATTAGGTAATAAGTTAAATTTTTAAATGAGGTATAGGATATGTGGATACTTTAATCTATTTTTGGGTTAATGAAGAATGTATATGCAGATTCACTTATAAATGACTTGAATATATGTAAATCTGTATGCTAGTGATTTGGGCGAATATGTTAATATTGTGGATTTGAGCTAAGACATCTATGTGTATTTCAATGCAATAGCGAATAATGTGAAACAGTGGATTTAATGCTATAATCCGGACCAAAATCAGAGAGAATGAAAGAGAGAGAAAGCTTTAATATCAGTTAATACAATGTTTGGATCTGAAAAAACCAACTCCTAAAAGTAGGAAAGTGTCCTCTATTTATAGTTTTGCCTCATGGGCCTTTCATACTGTACCACACTTTTGGAATAAAGGAAGCCCTAATATGGATAAGGTTGGGTCGTACGGTCTGACACCCGTACGACTGTCAGTAACAGGTGACAGAACGATCTTCACACGTGGCGATCGAACAACTGATTAACCGGACCAACGGCCACGATCACAATGGATATGAGGAAACTGGACTAACGGCCACGATCAACTCAGCCATGCATAAGCCGGACCAACGGCCACGATCAACTCGGCTATGTAGGAACCGGTCTAACTGATACGTAGCTTGCCCCGGATAAATTGGACCTTACGGTTTTCCTCTGACTTCTTTTGATCAAGCGCTACCGATGCAGTTCCCCCGGTCTGGATGCACGTGCTTGTCTTCTTCCTTTTCTTGGTTCCCGGTCTCACCGGCTAAACAAAGATCCGATTTTTACCGTATACAGATAGTCCCCACACTTTTCGGACCGAAGCTTTGCCGGAGTAACGGGAAGTGGATGAGTCACGAAACCGGTGGTTCCATAGGCTCGTTCTTATCCTTTCATTTTGGCGGGAACAGTTTCGTCACAACCTTCTGCCATTTGCCACGCGTCACGCCCCGAGCGGTAAATTTCTGTAACCGCCGTTACGCACGTCCTTTCACATCATGTCTCATTAATTATGGGACACGTGGCATCCCCCGGTTGGTCGGGACTTGTAACCGCCCCAGACCCATGCCTATATAAGGCCTTCAACGTCCTTCATTCTTCATTTTTACTTCTTCATTTTTACTACTTCACTTCTACTTCTTCACCCTCAGTTCCTTATCTTCATTTCCATCGTTGATTCAACCATTTCAATACCCATATTCGTTGCTTGAATCTGTTTGCAAGAAACTCGTTTTTACTCAAGCGCTGCTCTTTGATTGAAGGCGCTACTTCATTCCTTCATTTTGCAACATTCACTTCTTTCACTTGCTGTTTCCCTTTTCTTACCTTCTTACCAAATTTTCAACCTTCTTTTCCGTCTATTCCGAATGTCTGCCAACACCGAGACCACCTCCCAGGACGTTCCCTCGGTTTCTTCTCAAGGAGCGGAACCGGTAACTCAACCGAAGGGAAAAAACGTAGCCGAGCCTACGGCTTTAGACATAGTGCCGTCCAAGCCCAACTATAATAAAGAATTCGAAGCCGAGAAGCCTTCCTTGGTTGCGGACAGAGGGTACGATGTAAGGCGGTATCCCTCGTCCGTCACCGAGGACAAACTTGATCTGGTTCGGTCCGACTGTGGATGGGATAACCGTCCGGTGCAGGTGTTCGCCCCCGGCCCTGATGAATCAATCACCGACCACAGGGAAGGATTCTTGTACATTTATACCTATCCTTTCACGCTCAAGCTCGATCCCCCAATTGATCCGGTCATACTGGAGATGTGCCGGACCTACAATGTAACCCTCGCTCAAATTGGTCCGATAATCTGGAGGACCGTAGCCTGCCTCCGGCTGTTGGCTAACAACGCCAAAAAGGAATTCACGCTGACCCATTTGATCCGCTTGTATTCCCCGAGGCGATTCCGGGGAGGTGTAATAAAGCTCGCCAAGCGAGGCCGGAATCCGATCTTCTCCAAAATGGACGAAGACAGAGACCGGGGTTGGTTAGAGCGCTTTGTCCGGGTGAGGACCGCGGACATTATCCCGGAGGAGTATATGCCCTTCCCGGAGAAATGGAATGATAACCGTAAGTTTCTCGGTTCCATCTTTATTAATTTACTCTTGGATTCTTTCATTTAACCCTTTGTATTTACACTTCCCCTTTTCTTTTCACCAGCCGTGGCATGGATACCTCCGGCCGTTCCACGTATGAACGAGTGGGTTGAAGCGCTCCTCGACCAACACACCCACGAAGAGCTGACATGGGGAATCCTGTCGCGTGGCCGATGGGTTGCCCAAAATCATGGTAACACTACCTTTGAGTTACGTTATATTCTATCTTTTGCCCCTTCTTCTTTCCATAATCTCTTCGGTATTTTAGGCTTACCGAAGGGCTCGGTGAATCCCAGACCGGGGGCAGCAGCTGAGCAAGCTGTGCCGGCACCAGCGTTCGATTCAGCCGGGTCATCCCGTATCATCGCTGCAGCCAAAAAACGAAGGAAGCCCTCGGACAAAGGGGAGAAACCGAGGAAAAGGGCCAGGAGCGTCGTCCGGACTCTAAGAGATGAAGAAGAGCCCGATTTGATTATTCGCCGGGTCGGCGTGGCCCCATCCTTCGAGTCAGTCCCGGAGGAGGAAGCTACCGTTCCACCTCCTTCAACGGAAGAGAGACCTCCCGTTCCGGCTCCGCTAACAGGTGGGGAAGAAATACTTTACCCAACACCTCTAAGGTCCATTAAATTCATTGATATTTCAGGTGATGCCGCTTCTGAGGAGATTCCCCTACAAAGATCGAGAAGATCCGGGCCTGGTTCGACTGTTGAGGCCGGACCAAGAGCTGAGTCGACTCCCGGATCTGAGGCCCCAGCGGATACCGGCCCACTGCCCACTGAAGAACCAGTTGCCGGATTCGAAGCATCTACTCCTACTGAGGCTGCTGGAACTGTCCCGGCCTCTTCTACTACTTCGAGGTCGGACAAACTCGATGACATGTTTTTGGATACACCTCGTGCAACCGGGGAAGCTGCGGGTTTTAGACATCTTCTAATCCCTTGAGCCACGAGGGCAAATAGTCGGTCCACTGAAAATGGAGCACGGGAGAGCCTAGTGCGCACCTTCCCAACTCCAAGTGTGGAACCTAGAAGGACCAGATCGGCTGTGGTTACCGTTCCCGAGGACTGCAGCTTCCTGTCTTGTCCAGTGGGAATAGCGAGCTATTTAAGGCCCCTTTTTTTGGACTCGGACAAGAGGAAGATGGCCGGAGTCCCCTGGCAGTGCCTAATTAACAAAGGCATGCATGCGGGCAATCGGGTAAGCTTATCAGCATGTCCTCGCATAATTTGATGTGAATTTTAGTTTCTCGTCTAACTTCTCCGTTTCTTTTGCAGAGTGTGGTGCTTGTTAATGAAGCCTTTATCCATGCCCAACAAGAGGTAGATGACCTTAGAGGCCAGCTGGATGCCCAAGGTCGGGAAACGGAGAAGTTCCAGCACCTCTTGCAAGTAAAGGAGGATGAACTGAGCCGAGCAGTGGCCCTCACCAACCTTCAGCCCGAGCTTGATGCAACGAAGGCTGAGAACCTTCGATTAAAGGGCGAGCTAGCCGGGATTGTGGAGAGGAACCGGCTACTGGAGGAGGAGAAAATCGATCTCAGTCAAGATAACGCTCGATTTTCTTCCAAACTTAGCGAGCTCGAAACCATCATTTCCCAACTCCGAGGGGAGCTTGACTCGGTCAAATCTGATGCCGTGAACATGGCCGAGAGGCACCGACGGCTTGAATCCGAGAGTGCCAAGTATGAAGAGAGAATGAGGGTATTCGAGCAAAAAGCTGAGGACAGGGCCCGAATATGTGATGAGCTAAGAACCACACTCGAGGAGACGGTCGAGGCTAATGATCTTCTCAAAGCTGAGCTTGAGTCGGCCACTCAAAATCAGAGAATCCTCGATGAAGAGAGGGGTGAGTTAATGGCTAGGCTGGCCCGGGCTGAGGCTGATTTGGCAGAAGCCCTGAGAAGTGTGGAAGCTGCCGAGGCTTACTCCACGGTTGCAGTAGAGCATGAACGATGGAGGTCTCGGAGGATCACTCTCGAGGAAGCCGGGCGTGGCTTTACTGAACTCCCGGCCCTCATTCTCGAGGCTAGAAGGATCGAAAAAGAAGCAAAAAGAGCCCTTGATTCCGACCCCGAAGACTCTGAGTGGACAAAGGTCCGAACATTCGGTTCCACCATACCGGATAGGCCAGGGCTTGTATTACCCTTCGTTTTGCTTTTTGCACTTTTATTTTTTGAACTTTACCAAATTTCAAGTGTAAAAAATTTGCATATATAAAAAACGCATCTTTCCTGTTGATTATTCTTTTTGCTTGAATGTTTGTTATGATTCTTGCCCGAACCGTCGGTCCGTTCCGAGGATAAGCAGAAACATCGGAGCCACTTTTTCGAACTGTTCGTTATACATTGGTTTTTAATTCCATCCGGTATATTTTGTCCGGGAGTTGGATAGAGTGGTTTGCCCGCGGGACTTATTTATGCTTTGTGAATTCGGACGTCTCCGACTCACGTTAGGCATTTTTAGGGCCGATATTCTTTGGCTTTTTGCTTATCTTAGATTAGGTTCGGGCACCTGAATCTCTGCTTTACCAATTCCTAGTGTAGCGGTCCCCATTCAGGGGTGTTAAGATTTTGGCTCGGTTCACTATGACCTTGTTGCCTTTGTCGTATTTCGACTGTAATGCCCGGAGTCGGGTATACGGATAAAATGGTGCCCGATTTTCGGGGCAATGTGCTTTACTAGGAAGACATATCCGAAATGTAATAATTTGATTTTTCAATAAACTCCAAGTATTTGTACATCATATGAGGGCTTTATCCGTTTCCTTCTGTTTTTTGCCGTAGCAAATTCTAGGTGGACACGATTCGTTCTGATCGTTTGGTCCTTACATCAAAACCTAATACAGAAGGTCCAGCTTTGGTTCTGCCGTAGCAAATATTAAGTGGACACGATTCGTTTTTGATCGTTTGGTCCTTACATCGGAATCTAAAATCGGAGGTCCGGTACATGAGGTCCCGGTGTTTCGTTGTTGAACTCTTCCGTTTCTAACTAATCGGAGTAAACCGAGATGTGGGTACCGTAGCCCCCTAGTGCTTATTCGAACTGCGAAGTCGGGTAAGCACTATCAAGCCCCCACTCGTAGGGTGTTGCCCCGAGTATCCGGGTATTTATCCTCGTTCCCTTCTAGTAACACGTTGTACTTGTTGCCTCATTAAAAACCTTGTCGGAAAACCCATTTGGGACAAAACCGTACTAAGGAAAAGAGTGCAACACGTGTTTTCAGACCTAGCAACTAACCATACCGGGCACTCGACTTCCTGCAAAAAGAAAAGGTTAGAAAATAAACAAAAAGAGTCCATACCTTAACAATAGTATTTCTTCAAATGAGCCACATTCCGCTTGTTGCGCAACCGTTGCCCGTCCATGGATTCCACCGATAGACCCTTTGCCCGTTATCTCGGTTATCTTGTACGGCCCTTCCCGGTTGGGCCCAATTTTCCTCGTTGGGATTCTTGGTGTTCAAGGTAACTTTTCGAAGTACCAAGTCCCCAATTTGGAAATGTCAAAAATTAGCCCTCCGGTTATAGTACCTTTCCATCCTCTATTTCTGGGCTGCAATACGGACCAACGCGTTTTCGCGTAGTTCATCCGTGAGATCGAGTTTTACGGCCATGGCCTCCTCGTTTGATCCCTCGGTGGTGTAACTGAATCGGAGACTTGGTTCTCCGACTTCTACGGGAATGAGGGCTTCGGCCTCGTAGACCAACGAGAAAGGTGTTTCTCCCGTACTCATTTTTGATGTGGTTCTGTAGGCCCACAGTACCTCCGGTAGTATTTCCCTCCAAAGGATGTTTCGATGTTTCAAGTCTTTTCCTCAAATTCTGAATTATTGTTTTGTTCGTAGATTCCGCTTGTCCGTTAGCACACGGGTGATACGGAGTTGATACAATTTTCTTGATCTTCAACCCTTCGAGGAAATCATTGACTTTACCACCAACGAACTGGGGACCGTTGTCACAAGTTATTTCGGCCGGAATGCCGAATCGGCAAATAATGTGGTCCCATATGAAGTCAATAACTTCCTTTTCTCTTATCTTTTCGAAGGCCTGCGCTTCAACCCATTTTGAGAAATAGTCAGTCATAAACAAAATAAAACGGGCCTTACCTGGTGCCCATGGCAACGGACCAACAATGTCCATCCCCCACTTCATGAAGGGCCAGGGTGATATCACCGAGTGCAACAGCTCTCCGGGCTGATGAATCATCGGGGCATGTCTTTGACATCCGTCGCATTTCCGGACAAAATTCTTCGAATCTTCCTCCATCCGGTTCCAATAATAACCGGCTCTGATAATCTTCCGGACTAAGGCTTCAGCACCGGAGTGATTACCGCAAGTCCTCTCGTGTACTTCTCTCATCACGTACTCCGTTTCTCCGGGGCCTAAACATTTGGCCAAAGGACCGAAGAAAGACCGTCGATATAACTGGCCATCCACCAGACAGAACCGTGCTGCTTTTGTCCTTAGCGACCGTGATTCTTTTGGGTCACTCGGGAGCTTTCCATCTTGCAAGTAGTCGATGTATTTGTTGCGCCAATCCCAAGTTAAACCCATCGTGTTTATTTCAGCATGCCCGTTCTCTATCACCGAATTCATCAAGTGCACCACAGTCCCGGGATTAATTTCTTCCCCTTCGATTGAAGATCCCAAATTGGCCAACGCATCGGCCTCACTGTTCTGCTCCCTCGGTACGTGCTGCATGGTCCATTCTTTAAACCGGTGAAGTATCACCTGGATCTTTTCCAGATACCTTTGCATCCGTTCGTCCTTGACTTCGAAGACGCCATTCACCTGGTTAACAACCAGGAGAGAGTCGCATTTTGCTTCAATTACTTCGGCCCCCATACTCCGAGCTAATTCCAATCCTGCAATCATAGCCTCATACTCGGCTTCATTGTTAGTTAATTTAATAGTTCTAATGGATTGCCGAATCGCATCTCCGGCGGGGGTTCTAAGAATGATTCCTAACCCGGAACCCTTAAGGTTCGAGGCCCCGTCCGTATGTAGTGACCAAATACCCGACCCTTTCCCCGAGGTTAACAGGAGTTCTTTCTCAACCTCGGGGATCATGGCCGGGGTGAAGTCTGCCACAAAGTCGGCTAAGATTTGGGACTTGATGGTCGTCCGAGGCTTATATTCAATGTCATATCCGCTTATCTCTACAGCCCATTTAGTTAGTCTACCCGATAATTCCGATTTATGCAAGACGTTCTTTAATGGATAAGTGGTCACCACACATATCGGGTGGCATTGAAAATAAGGTTTGAGCTTTCTAGAAGCGCTTACCAGTGCTAATGCCAATTTTTCAAGGTGGGGATAACGGGTCTCCGCATCCCCCAAAGTTCTACTCACATAATAAATGGGGAATTGCGTACCTGACTCTTCTCGGACCAAAACTCCACTTACCGCTACTTCGGACACGGCAAGGTAAAGAAAAAGTTGCTCGTCCGCTTTCGGTGTGTGCAACAAAGGTGGGCTGGACAAGTACTCTTTTAATTCTTGTAAGGCTCTTTGGCACTCCGGTGTCCAAGTGAAGTCGTTCTTCTTCCTTAGTAAGGAGAAGAAACGGTGACTCTTGTCCGAAGATCTTGATATGAACCGACTTAGTGTTACTATCCTTCCGGTAAGCCTCTGCACTCCCTTAACGTTATTCACCACCTCGATATCCTCGATTGCTTTGATCTTATCCGGGTTAATCTCGATTCCCCGGTTTGACACCATGAAACCGAGGAACTTGCCCGACCGGACACCGAAAGCACATTTCTCCGGGTTGAGCTTCATGTTATATCTTCGAAGCACGTCAAAGGTTTCCTGCAAATGTTTTAAATGGTCCTCTATTTCCAGGGACTTAACAACCATGTCATCAATATAAACTTCCATTGTTTTCCCTATTTGTTCTTCGAACATTCCGTTAACTAGGCGTTGGTAAGTTGCACCGGCATTTTTTAATCCGAAAGGCATGACATTGTAGCAATAAGTCCCATATCGGGTAATAAACGATGTTTTCTCTTGATCCTCCGGGTGCATCCGGATTTGGTTATACCCGGAGTAAGCATCGAGAAAACTTAACATCTCATGCCCAGCCGTCGCATCGATCATTCTATCGATGTGGGGCATCGAAAATGAATCCTTCGGGCATGCTTTGTTTAGGTCCTTATAATCAACACACATTCGAAATTTATTACCTTTTTTCGGCACCACCACTACGTTAGCCAGCCAATCCGGGTATTTTACTTCCCGAATAGAGCCTATTTTTAAAAGCTTCGTTACCTCATCCTTCACGAAGGCGTGCTTCGATTCTGCCATAGGCCTCCGTTTCTGCTTCACGGGGGGAAATCTCCCGTCGAGGCTGAGTTTGTGAGTTGTTACTTCTGGCGGTATACCTGTCATATCTATATGCGACCATGCGAAACAATCGGCGTTAGATTGAAGGAATTTAATATATTTGTTCCTGAGCTCCGAGGTTAACCCCGTGCCTAGGTACACCTTTCTACCTGGTAGATGATCAAACAAGGTGACCTCCTCCAACTCCTCTACTGTAGATTTTGTCGCATCTGAGTCATCCGGCAAGACAAATGATCTGGGTATGCCGAAGTCATCCTCTTCGTGCCCCGGGTCCAATTTCTTCTGCTCCGTTGTTAGACCCGTGCACGGTAGTTGCTATTTGGAATCCTTGCCCCCGGTTGATTCTTCCTTTTGGTCCGGGTTTTTGAGAAGGGGTGATGCTTCCTCAACTGCGAACATCTCTCTTGCAGCAGGTTGTTCTCCCCGGATGGTTTTTACTCCCTCCGGTGTCGGGAATTTCAGCAGCTGATGTAACGTCGATGGCACGGCTCTCATGCTATGTATCCATGGTCTACCCAAAGAATGCATTGTATTTCATATCCCCTTCAATTACATAGAACACCGTTTGCTGGATAGTGCCGTCAATGTTGACCGGCAAAGAAATCTCTCCCTTCGTGGTTTCGCTCGCCATATTGAACCCGCTGAGCACCCGGCACCAAGCACGATCCGGTCGAGTAGCCTTAGTCGTTCAACCACTCTCCACCGGATAATGTTGGCCGAGCTACCTGGGTCAATTAAAATACGTTTAATTTGTGACTTAAAAACAAGAATAGAAATTACCAACGCATCATTATGCGGTTGAATGATGTCTTCCGCGTCCTCGTTGCTGAAGGTGATGGAACCCTCGGGTACGAAATCCCGGCTGCGCTTTTCACGAACAATGGATACCTTGGTCCGCTTCATCACCGGCCCTCTAGGAGCATCTGTACCCCCGATTATCATGTTGATTATATGCTGAGGTTCTGCCTTCAATCCGTTTGTTTGACTCCTTTCCTTGTAGTGGCTTTTGGCCCGCTCACTCAGAAATTCACGAAGGTGACCATTTTTAAGTAAACGGGCCACCTCTTCTCTTAATTGGCGACGGTCTTCGCCCGTGACCATGGGTTCCATGGTATTCACATATCATGTTCGGGTCCCGCCGGCCGGGATCCGACCTCAATGGTCTCGCCACCTTGCTTCGGATGCGACCTACGGCCGAGACGAGATCCGAGGTATTGACGCTAAAGTTATATTCCGATATCCTTGGCGGTCTCTCGTTGGTTGCCGAGCTTCCGCATCACTCCTAAACGACAACCCTCGGCTATTCGATGGCCGCTCGGTTCTTCTATCTCCCCCGAGTGGAGAATTGACCGGACCGATCCTCGACTTTTCCGACCCGAAGCTTGGTTTCTCTCGAATGAGAGTATGGCCGATATCTTTCCTCGATGGCCGTGTCTCCGGGTCATAATTCTTCCTCGATCTCTCAGAGCCTTTGTTCATGTTTACAGGACCCGAGGGAAGTTCGAGCTGGTCATCCTCTACCCGAATCTTTGATTCGTATCTGTTGTGAACGTCTGCCCAGGTCACAGCCTCGTATTCCAGCAAATTTTCCTTCAGTTTGAACGAGGACGTCGAACTCCGAGGATTGAGTCCTTTGGTAAAAGCTTGTCCAGCCCATTCCTCCGAAACCGGAGGGAGTTCCATCCGTTCCCTTCGGAAACGGTTGACAAATTCACGCAATAACTCGGCATCCCTTTGGGATATCCGGAAAATATACGCCTTACAGGCCTGTACCTTTTTGGCACCGGCATGAGCTTTTATGAACGCATCCGCGAGCATTTCGAAAGAAGTGATTGAATGCTCGGAGGCGTATGGTCATACCAAGTCAATGCTCCTTTTGACAACGTTTCCCCGAACTTTTTCAACAATACGGATTCAATTTCGTCTTCTTCGACATCGTTGCCTTTTATGGCACAAGTGTATGAAGTCACGTGTTCCTGAGGATCCGTTGTACCATCATATTTCTGGATATCCGGCATTTTGAACCTCTTTGGGATCAACTTAGGAGCCGCACTCGGAGGAAAAGGCCTCTGAATGTACCTCTTCGAATCCGGTCCTTTCAGAATGGGCGGAGCCCCCGGGATCTGGTCCACCCGAGAGTTATAGGTCTCCACCCTCTTCTCGGTTGAGTCTACCCGCTTTGCCAATGTTTCGAGCATTCTCAATACTTCGGTGGACGAACCAGCCCCGGACCCATTGCTCTCGACCATCCGAGCTTCTTCCCTTCTGGGTTCGGCGACACCCTTAGTCTTCTCCGGAGCCGTTTCATCATTTTTGCTCTGCAACTGGGCTATTGCGACTCCTTGTTCGGCAATAGGCGCTCTTTTTTTCTGCGCAACATTTCAAAAATAAGACGTAAGTTAATATCATCCGGGGTATTTGGCACTTTCGGCCTTGTGCCCGGACAAAGTGACGAACCGAGAGTATTTAAAGGATCGGTAGCCGGTCGGGCGGCGTTCTCCTGGTTCACGGTGTTTTGTCGGTTGAGGCCCTCCCTCGAATCGACAGAATTTGGGTCAACGGGATCCACTGGTAATCCCCGCAGCCCACTGTTCTCATTTTCGGCCACAATCTCGTTGTTGATATGACCAGATTGTCCACTGTTTGCCATTTGGTCCGTTTTCACAGAGACGAACAAAAGAACTGAAAAATCTTTTGAGTGAGCAAGTAGAAACCGAGATCAAAGACCACTATTATCCTAGCCCCACGGTGGGCGCCAAACTGTTTACCCCGAAATTAGGTAATAAGTTGAATTTTTAAATGAGGTATAGGATATGTGGATACTTTAATCTATTTTGGTTAATGAAGAATGTATATGTAGATTCACTTATAAATGACTTAAATATATGTAAATCTGTATGCTAATGATTTGGACGAATGTGTTAATATTGTGGATTTGAGCTAAGTTATCTATATATATTTCAATACAATAGCGAATAATGTGAAACAATGGATTTAATACTATAATCCGGACCAAAATCAGAGAGAATGAAAGAGAGAGAGAGAGAGAGCTTTAATATATATTAAATACAATGTTTTGGATCTAAAAAACCAACCCCTAAAAGTAGGGAAAGTCCCCTATTTATAGTTTTGCCTCATGGGCCTTTCATACATACCAAGCCCTTTTAGAATAAAGGAAGCCCTAATATGGATAAGGTTGGGTCGTACGGTCTAACACCCGTACGACCCGAATGTGTGACAGAACGATCTTCACACGTGGCGATCGAACAACTGATTAACCGGACCAACGGCCGATCGAATGGACATGAGGAAGCGGACTAACGGAAGAAACCCAACCATGCGCATGAGCCGGACCAACGGCCACGATCAACTCCTCCATGCATAAACCGGACTAACGGCCACGATCAACTCGGCCATGTATAACCGGACCAATGGCCACGATCGGCTCGGCCTTGTTGAACTTGGTCTAACCGATAAGCTTGCCCCGATAAATCGGACCTTACGGTTTTCCTCCGACTTCTTCTGATCAAGCGCTACCGATGCAGTTCCCCCGGTCTGGATGCTCGTGCTTGTCTTCTTCCTTTTCTTGGTTCCCGGTCTCACCGGCTAAACAAAGATCCGGTTTTTACCGTATTCCCAGATAATGGTGTGTCCTCGAACTACCATGTCATTTTTCTTGGCAAATTTATGCATGGCATCTGCTAGAGAGTAATCTTCATTGCCGGGGGTTGCTTCATTAATGTGCCATTTCAGTTCGTTCTCAAAAACGGTCCATTTAAACCTGGAATTGTGCCAGTCTCGGTAAGCTGGATTATTAAGGATGCGAGGACTCATTCCGTTGCCAATAGGAAATGCTGACAACTTTTGATTCATGAAAATGGTTGCGTTTGCTAACGGCTGGCCCTGGGGGTCAATTGCTTGAAACTTTACCTTGCTCTTCCGTACCTGTTCATTTTCTTTTTTAATTCTTTGAATTGTCACATGAATTGAACAAATCTATATGTTTATAAAGTGAAAAGTATATATTAACCTTGTCGATGCTTTGATCGTGGTGGGATTTCCATTCTTCTTGACTAATTGGTTGTATGCTTACGCTGTCCACCAGTAAATCTACAGATGTATCGTTTCTCTGCGAAACAACAAAGACAGCCACGATTAAGCACATCTTACAATAATAACAATAAACTCATTGAATAAATAGTAAAACAAACCTATATATGTCATCTAATGATTTCCACAGGAAATTCGAATGCAGTGTAGTATTAGCCTAAAAGGTAATTCTACCGTCCCATGTTTATTTCAACTATTATATATTCAATTTACCAACCTCAAAATATAGATCAGCGGGGCCTGAAACATTCACCGTCATGCCACCCTTGAGCATAGACCAACATCCAGCTTCTCCAATAACCCATCCCAAAAGTTCTAAACCTGTAAGTGTTCTTATTTTTTTCGCCGCTACATCAACTTTTCAATGGCCCACCTGAAACCAAGCTAAAAAAAAAAAAACACAACGACCTTTTTGAAACATTCCCAAATAAAGAAAAAACTAAACGACCTTTTTCACAAAAAGTAGTAGTAATAATGTTGGTATCACATATTGAAGAGCAAGTAGGAAGGGGAACAATGAGAATTATTGAGATGTACGTTAACATTAAGATAGAGCATGTTATATAGGATTATAAAGTAAAACCAGGTGTAAATTAAATACCAGAAATAGCGTAGTGTTTGTCCTTTTCCAAGTGAAGCTTCTGGGAAACACTATCAGAACTTTTGGTCCTATTAAAAGCAACAATAAAATGGTTGCCTTGTTTTGATGTTTTTGTCTCGAGTTTGCATCTCCAATTAGTGACCAGCCTTTCAACCCTTCACTGAATTCTGGGTTCTAACTATTCCTCCCCCATATAGAGGCTTCGAGGATCTGCTTGCTAAACAATGTCACCAAAAACATATAGTATATTTCTAATATCAATATTTTTAGTTCGAGGCCAAATTAAGTATAAAGTATATGTATATAGCTTTAGTATACCTCTTGAGTGAAACTGTAGTCATAGTTAACTGCATAGGCTCGAAACCCTGCAAAATACATTTCAAGTAGATCAAAAAAGAAAAGTATGTGTCTGTGATGTATTAACAAAATAAAAAGTTTTGTTGTCCATCTGAAAAAATATTTATATGCAACCAATCACGTAAACACCAACTGTTTTAGTAAACTTCAACACTGAGCAGGGATTGTGTTACCGGGATGATATATCAGTAATCTGTTGGAGTCGATCAAATTGTATTGAACATACAACTATTTTTCAAGTGGTTAAAACTTACGCTAAAATCTAGAATGAAACAAATTAAAATGTAAAAACAACCTCAAAGGAATTCGTAAAACAAACCTGAGAAAATTACAAGGTAACATAATGTGATTTTAACGAAACATAATGTGATTTTAACGAAGTTATCTTTCTTGAAGAATTCCATTGTAACAAGTGTACACTGTCATAAAATGATAGTTGAATCAGAGCATAGACAAAAAAAAATGAAGGCGTTTTTCTATTCAGAAGAAAAAAAAAATGGAGCAAGAAACACGAACTCTAACTGACCTCTCAACTAAGGGCTGATATTAATACTCAGGAAGAATCGGTATAA
>NW_026726786.1:5000-38082 GCF_029784015.1 Lycium ferocissimum | reverse complement strand
GAGAAGAGAGACGATGGGGGGGGTTGGCGGCGTGGCTGAGGAGAAAAATGAAGGAAAAGGGTTTCCTTTATTTTGTGAGCGGATCCGGGTCGGGTCAAGTGGTTTAATGGACTGGGTTGGCTAAAATATGGGCTGGTTGGGGTAATTATTTGGGCTGAATTTTATGAATTGATCCGGAAATAGTATGGGTTGGTTGGGCTACAACATTTTAAATAAAAGACCTATTTAAATAACTTGTGTTAAAATATCATTCGATATAAAATATGCAATTATTAATGCTCGGGATAGTAAAAAATAGCGTTGTAATAGTCGTGCAATAATGTTTCGAAAATCGTAGATAAAACTATCATTTAATTATGCGAAGATAAATGCGATGTGAGTGCGTGTAAAAATGTACCGGAATGATAAATGAGTCATAATAATATTAATAATAATAATAATAATACTAATAATAATGATAATTAGTATTGTAATAGAATAAAGAAACGCCCGTATTAATAAAAGGCTAATAATTATAATAAAATATAATATATATATACATTTATTTTTTTTAATTTTCAAAAATGTTAGAAGCACAAATAGGTATTTCGAGAGGAGAGGTGGGACAAAATTGGGTGTCAACAATTGGTCTGTGCCTACTTCGCTTGTTGACACCCAATTTTGTTCCGCTCCCTAAATATTTATTTAAATTTATAGTAATTTTGGCAATTTTAAAATAATTATTTGTATTTTTTTTATAATTATTGACTTTTACTAATACTGGCATTTTATTATCCTGTTGTGGTCATTACTGTTATTATCTGCTATTTTATTACCGTTACTACTACCACTATTATCACTATTATTATTATTATTATTATTATTATTATTATTATTATTATTATTATTATTACTATTATTTTGTTATTATTATTACTACCAGTATTATTATTATTCGCATTTTATCATTTCAGCATTTTTACCATCTTATGCACACACATCGCAATTACCTTCGCAAAATTAAATAATAGCATTTATTTGCCGTTGATTTTCAAAATATTATTGCATAGGTTATTACGACGTCATATAGTTTTATTCCGAGCACTAATAAATGCATATTTTATATTAGATAACATTTTAATTCAAAATGTCCGCCATTAGTCCTAAAACTATTTGGGCTAAAATCCTAATCCGTTGAATCTAGGCCCAACTAACCATTTAATACCACGTGTTTCGGACCAACCCAACCCACTAACCTACCGACCCGACCCGACCCGACCCGCCTTCACTTAACAAGGAACCACATTAGGTTCCTTTTCCATTTTTTCTCCTTCCCCCGCCGCACCCTCTCTCCCTCTCTCTCTCTCTTCTCTCCTCTCTCTCGTTCGTCTCCTCTCTCTCCCCTCACAAAAATGGTGAAGAATCAGCGATTTCGCCTCCCTATAACAGTCATGCGTGGCCAAATTCGGAAACGAAATTAATGCTTTGTACTCACCTCATCCAGAGTCAACCTTTGAGAGAGGGTGGAAGTTTGTTTGCTTCCTCTTTCTCTCCTGTTTTGCGTCTAAAACTTATTGATGATTTTTTGTCCGTTCATAAACCTATCGTTTTCTTGTCAGTCTCTTTCTGATTTTTGGGTACAATTCTTAATGGTTTTTGGTCTTTCCTTGTTTCGATCTGATGGTTGAGATACCCGCAAAAATCCGAACGTTTTTATCTTTGAAGCATCTTTGACCAAAATTTTTAAAAACCTACCAAACCCTAGAAATGGATATATATAATCCTTTTGAGGCTTTGAAAAGGGGGACCTGGTTTTTGGGGGGAGCCGCCTTGAATCCTCCAATATTAGGGCATTTTTTTTTAGCCACCTTGAATTCCCCGAAAATCGTAGTTTTGAAACCCTCTAAAACAAGAGTTCAATAGTCGTCAAAATTCCCCTTTAAAATATTAATCGTCAATTTTTGAATATTGTTTTAAAATGCTAAACCCTGTTCTGTTCTAATTTTGAGTTGTTTGTTTGAGTCCGAGCATACACAAGTTCGAGTCTCGAAGTGTTTCGAGGTATATCGGAAGCTCGAGCCCTACTTCGCTGCACCCGAAGAAGGTAAATGCTCCTCCTTTTATTTAATTTTTGCAGTTATTGCGTTCAGTATGTGCGTTAATTAGTTTTATATGTTCATTTTCGCCATCCGTTTAATATATGTCCGTTGATAGCCATGTCTCTTTCGGTCTTATGTTAGCTTTTGCTTAGTTTCTTAATATAATTTAGTCTAGTTAATCTGTGTGTATGTAGATATAGTTGGTTATTGCATAATAAATTACAAGTCTTATCCAAGTTTAGAGAGTACTTGACTGATTTAAGCACGTTTTGGATTCCTATATGCTATGATTGATCTATCTGTACAATTTGAAGGGATAGTTATACTTGTTTATACTACATTTGAGCATATAAACATATGTGATAGACCTGTCAATCCATTCCTATGTCTCGTATGGGTCCATTGTTGGATTTGGGGTTAATATTGTATTGTTTAGACTAGAATGTGTAGCTGGATATGGATTTCATGTTATTGTAAGTCTGCTTAGATTAACCGTGCATATTATTTCTTGCCTTTGAATGGTTCCAGCCTGATCTATCCTCAATACAGTCCTTTATGCCTATTTGACTTCTGTTTTAGAAATATGATGATTTATATTCAATTTGCTAATCTTTGCATTCTGTGGTTAAGGAAGTTTGGATTAATATAGAATATCTGCACCTGAATATTTCTATGAATGAGCACGTATGTCGTGTTAAAGGACCCTGATTACATGGTTCAGTTACAAATGGGATTTAGCTAAATACGTATGTCTCAATTCTTGGTTAAGGGTGCTAAACTCATATCTATGGTTTGTTTATTAGCTCTGTCGGAGGGGTCATTGGTATAGTTTGGTGTTTGTGCCAACCAAGCATATGCTAAGCTAGTTCTCTTGCATTATTTGCGTAATCACTGATCTTGCCTAGTCCCTAGAGTGTCTGACATTGCATATATTGGATATTTGTTGGTCCACTACTGTGTCTAAAGGTTTATATACCTAATCGTGCTCAAGTCATGTAGTTGCAGGTGTATTTAACTTATCTGAGTCCATTGTGTGCCTATGTTAACTGATTCTTGTCAATATAAACTGAATTTGTTTGCTTTGGTGTTTGTTTGGCCCAGTCCACACCCATTATATACTCCTTTCAAATGACTCAGCACTGAACTTAACTTTGGCATGCCATTAAAATGCCTTCTAGCTTTGTATTCAACTAGTTGACCGATTACATGTCTATTAGGCTTCCCCTTGTTCATGAATGTGTATACATGCTCGTTAGAGATATTAAGGATGTTATATATGTTTGATAGTTAGACTTGTCCTCAAGATCTTTTATTATTTGTCATATATATGTCTACCTTGACTATGCATGTCCTCGTACTCACTCTTGACCGAGGGGTGCACTTTTGCTTTGCGTTGTCTTAACGATTTGATCTCATGAGGGCACAATCTCTTTTGAATAAATATATGGGCTGAAGTGCCTATTTGAATGAAATGATGACATTTTAACCTAATAGCAAAACCTAAGGTAAGAAGGATTCATTTAAATCTCTCAAGTGTAAAAACTCGTTGTGTTTTCGTTTGAGCCGATGTGTTCTGAATATTGTTTGTTATCCCGCTATGTACTATGGTCGCTTATTGTTACTATTTGTTGCTTATTTGAGGCCGTTTAGTTAAAGTGAACACATGCTACACTTGAAAACGGTTTCTGCCTTGTTTGATTAGTTGTCATTGGCCCAATAGTTTTCATGTCTACCTAAGTCTAAATGTATACATGTGGATATTGTAAATATACCGCGTTTGATTATGTATATATCTGCGTATATTATTGGTATACTCAATCGAAGCACGTTAATAGGGAGGTTAGATTGGTTATTATGGATCAAGCTTAAACCCTCCCCTAAGGTTAGCCATGCCCGGGATTCATGAAATCCCTTGTTGTGCAACATCGGGAAGACGGCGAAAGCTTTCCAATATTAACCTTGATATATCCCTATGAATGTGTATACATGAGGTATAATTGAATATACGATATATATATATACATAATCTTTTGAATTGTCCTAAATTTACATTTTATATTTAACTATTCGTCGATTAGATACTAATCCTTATCTTTCTTTTTATGCATGACTATCATATACGAGTTCGAGCGACTCGTTCTTCTCTCGCATTCGGAGTTGGGCTGAAAGCCCAACATAGTCTTGCTCAAGTCATTTTAAATCGCCTACAGCAGTGCCATATAAATTCTGGGCCAAAGCCCAATAGGTGTGAACAGTCCTCCAGGCCTAAAAACGGGCTGAACCCATTTCAACAAAGGCCAGCCCATTTATATTTTCTTTTAAAAAATGGGCTGAGCCCATTTATATTTTCTACTCTCATTTGTTGTGTTTTTTTTTTATGACTAACATCATCTTGTTTTATTTTTTGAACTTAGACGAGTTTTTAGTAAATTAGTGGGTTTAGCTTTAGTATAATGGGTAATGGATTTAAGAGAGGTATTAATATTAATTTCTTCAAGGCAAGTGATAGCATCTAATATTTATTTTATTTACTTAGGATAATTAATTTGCAAAATAGTGTAACTATATACTTATGAGTTAATGGAATCATTTCTTTTAAACACTTTAAGATTTCAAATGCTATTAATATACAAATATATATTCAAAAACTTTACAAATAATTTCTTTAAGATTTATCAAACTATATGCATTTAGCCGAATACGACTAAATAAAGTTTGAGGAAGAAAACTCATTACCCCTTTTTTCATTTTATTTAATAAGTCTGGATGTACTACATTACTGTATTCATATAATATAATTTTATTTCAAATTTTAAACTCGCTAAGCTTTCTTTTAAAAGGTTTTTATTCATATGCAAGCCATTGTATTTCGGCAAACTTTAGTTTAAACGGCATTATTATTCAAAACCTTAGCAATATTTACAAATTTTATTTTAAAACGGCATTCGAAATTTCCTTTTATGCAAGATTAATATATTTGGTACAAACCTTATTTTAAATAGCATTTTAAAGCCTTAGCAGTATTTATGAAATATTATTTAAATAGCATCATTATATTCTTCCTTTAAAGTCTTAATAACTTTTATAAGTCTTATTAGCCTCTAAAGTCCTTTTATATAAATTATTATTTTCTTCAAGTTTATTTTAGCTAATATTATTTTCCTTTAAACTTTAGTGATATTCGTAAGCTATTTTCTTAAAATTTAAGCCTTATATTTACTCTAATTAATTAACCTAAGTTTGGACGGTAACCGTAGTTAACGGATCCTAGAGGATGCCTAACCCCTTCCCTTTAGGATAATTAGAACCCTTACCTAGAATTAAAATTTAAGCAGACCGTTAATGGAGGTATAGTTAGATTTTACCTTAGTTAATAAATTAGGTGCCCTAATTCACCTTAAAATCAATTAGGTGGCGACCCTTAAAAATAAGCAAAATAGGAATCTCCAATATGTTGTCTTAATTTAACCCCGTTTAATGGGGTATAACATCGCTATCGAGATTCGAAGTTTCATTGTCTTGCCAAGCACTATCGTTTTGAGAGGGATTTTCATCTATTGTATCCCCTTTGACCAAATTGACTCAGAAGAATGTACCCTTTAAGTGGTCGGATGAGTGAGAGGCGAGCTTCCAAAAGCTCAAGACTTTATTGACTATATCTTCGATTTTGACTCTTCCCATAGAGGGTGAGGGCTTCACTATGTATTGTGATGCTTCACGGATTGTCCTTGGTTGTGTTTTGATGCAGAAAGGGAAGATGATATCTTATGCTTCTAGGCAGTTGAAAGTGCATTGAGAAAAACTACCCCTCTCATGATTTGGGGTTGGCAGCGATAGTGTTTGCATTGAAGATTTGGAGGCACTACTTATATGGTGTGCATTGTGAGGTGTTTACCGATCATAAGAGTCTTCAACATATTTTCAATCAGAGAGATCTTAATTTGAGGCAGCGAAGGTGGTAAGAGATGCTTAAGGATTATGATATGTCGATTCTTTATGATCCGGGCAAGGAAATTATTGTGCGGATGCCTTGAGTCGCAAGGCACTCAATTTAAGTCACATTTCTGGCGATCCATGCAGAAGGAGTTGGGTAATCGAGTGGAGCTTAGTATAAAGTTTCACCCTCAGACTGATGGTCAATCCAAGCGGACTATTCAGGTTCTTGAGGATATGTTACGGGCCTTTGTGATTGAGTTAGGTGGTCATTGGGATCAGTTTTGAGCATTAAGATGGCACTATTCAAGGCATCATATAGTAGGAGGTGTCGTTCTCCCGTTGGTTGGTTTGATGCATTTGAGGTGAGGCCTTGGGGTACAAATTTGCTTCGTGATTCTTTGGATAAGGTCAAGTTGATTCAGGAGAAACTTTTTATAGCCCAAAGTAGACAGAAGAGTTATGCGGACCAGAAAGTTCATGGTGGGTGACAAGATGTTCTCTTTAAGGTTTCATCCATGAAGGGTGTGATGAGGTTTGGGAAGAAGGGAAAGTCGAGCCCTTGATATATTTATCCATTCGAGATTGTTCGGCGTATTAGTGAGGTAGCCTATAAGTTGGCTTTGCCTCATGGACCATCGGGTGCTCACCTCATGTTTCATATTTATATGCTCAAGTATCATTCTGATGGTTCTCGTGTGATTCAAAGGACTTGATGTGTCTTAATCGTAATTTGACTTTCGAGAGGACCCGCTTTTTCTAGATAGACATGACTGAAGTCGGGCCCACAGAGATTGCTTCGAAAAGTTCGGTGAGGCGGTTGAAAAGAGGCTACTTGGAAGACTGACTCAGATATGTGGATCAGATATCCCCACTTTTCAGTGATTCAGGTATTTCTCTTCTCTTTCATGTTTGAGGACAAACATGTATTTAAATGGTGGATGATGTAACGACCCGTTAGGTCATTTTGGCTATTTTGACTATTTTTTCCCTATTGACCCTTTATCTAGCTTCATTAGAGTATATTTGACTTGTGGGGATGGGTGGCATTATTCCCAAGGCATTCAGATGTGATTTGAGTGAGAGAATGAAGTTTTGGGAATTCATAAGTGTTTGGTTGACCAAAGTCAACATCAGGGTAAATGGGTATTTTCGGTAATTTGTCAGTTCCAAAAGGTCCGGAATGTCGATTATGACTTAGTTGAGTAGTCGGTTCGGTTCCCGAGAGACTCGAAGGTATTTGATCATTTGGTTGAAATACTAGTTTTAAGGCATTTGGTGTTGACCGAGTCAAGATGACCTCTTTTGGAAATTTCGAGTGCCCGAGTGAGTTCGTAGCATGTTTTATAGTTAAGATGCATAATTGGTTTGTATTTGGGAGGTTCCATATGAGTCCCGAGATTTTAGGGTGGAAGAGTGAAAAACCAAAAAATCTGGTTTCCAGTGGTTCTGATTTCCTTCTTCGCGTTCGCGAGAGTTGTGGGCCAGGAGGGACGCGTTCACGAGCAGAGGCTCACGTTCGCGAAGAGAAAAGGGGGTCTAGGCCGGGTCGACTGATCCATCACGTTCGCGATGGGTTGGTTGCATTCGCATAGGCCTGGGCTTGGTCGATGGTCGTGTTCACGAGGTCGCCTCGCGTTCGCGAAGAAGGATTAGCACCCAGATTTTAAAACCCCATTTCGTGATTAGACTCCTCTTTCACATATTTGACATTTGGGAGCTCAGTCTAAGGTGATTTTGGGAGATATTGCAGGGTTCATCTATGGGGTAAGATTCTGACCCTCCTTTTTATGATTATTTCATGGATTAGTAAGGGTTTTCATGCTAGGATTCATGATTTAGGAGTAGAAAATTGGGGGGTTTTGAACCCTGGGCTTGAAATAAGAAATTCTTCAATTGAGCATGAATTTGTGGATAAATTTGATTCATTTTTGAAATATAGACTCTATAAATCATGGGTAAACTAACTTTGGGTTACATCTCCCGTTTTGGCCTTCGAGGCTCGAAATCCTGTTTTGGGTGACTTTTTGGGTTCAAATTTAAAGTATGCTATGGATATCATTGGATTCGTATGACTTCCTAAAATAATAATTTGATCTTATTGAACCCAATTTTTCTATGAAATTATGATTTTGACCTTCGGGGTTTAGAACGGGGTTTTCGATTGACTTTCTAGGCCCGAATATTTTATAGGGTGATATCGGTATTGATTGACTCGGATTCTTGCGTATAATTCGTGCAAGAACAGATTGGGATCGTTCGTAGGCTCTACGAAAGGACAAGGCAAAATTGTGATTGTCGGACTTCTATTCCAGGTATGTTGAGGCTATGAACCACCACTCCAACATCTGTATGTTTCTTCTCTATCTTCCAACATAAATCTACACAAAAGAACAATAGAAAGTATTTTGCCTTTTTTAATTAATGTTATAGATAGATCAAACGGACAAATTATGGGTTTATTAACCTCAAATTCTAAAATGGTTTAGCCTAAACTGATCAGTATAACAGCACACTAATTCTATAAAAAAATAAACACTAAACGATATTATTTCAGGTATCGGAAACATGATCGTGAGCACTAGCACAATTGATTGTCCAGTTGTAGGGTTTAAACGCATAATTTTACTGCATAAAAATAAAGAAATCGCAAAAGTGTGTGAAAGTAAGGGTGAATGTCTTTAGATAGCGAAGAGAACGACGCCTTAATCTTAGCTCTTATGGCGGCAAGTCATTTCCCCCAATCCGCTGGAATTTTTTTCCCATCAACCAATTAAATGGCGGTAGTGGCAACAATTGTGGTGGATAGAAAGGACATTTTAGTGGTGAAAGAACAAATAGAGGAGAGAGATAAAATGAGTTTGGGGTGCTGAGGTGGTATCCACTTTATCAAAGTCAGGTGCCACGTAGGATTGAATGTCCGTCTTGGACAAACTTAACGACGAGGGCATATTTAAACGAATATTATACAGCAAGGTGGTATATTTGGACCCAAAGTATATTGAGGGGGTATATTTTACCCCTTTCTCATAGTACATGGGTATATTTGGCCCTTTTCCGATTTATATTTAGTACGTAATTAAGGCAAGAAGTTTTTCGTCAGAAGGATTTCAGAATTTTGGACCTTTTATTACTTTATATTAAGAAATATTAATTGATTGTTATTTATATCGTAATATGATATATATGAATTGTATATATAATTAAGTATTTCGGTATGATATTCAGTGTTTCATTATTTTTTAAATACTGAATACCAAAAATTTTAAAAAATAGATATTAAATACTGTACCAACTATTATAATAGCAAAATCAAAATACCGAAATTTTTAATTTGAGTATGGTAGTTTGATATTCACCAATGCATACTCTCTCTGTCTCTCTCACTCTCTCACATTCTCATATAACAACATAGCCTTAATCAACTTTTCAATCTCAATCATTCATGCCTCCTTCAAAATTTTTGGTTTAAAAATGCCCTTGTCGTCACTTGATTGGATCACAAGAGACTTAATTACTATCCAATTCGACGAGCTGACAATGGTTAGAAGGAACGTGTTCTCTTGTTACCAGCTAAAAATTTTGGGTTATGTGTTTAGTGCGAAAACGTATTAACAGCCTTAATATAATTAAACAAGTTAAAGGAATATTATACTACTAGAATGGGAAAAATATCTATGCATCTCATCAGGCATAGTTGTCATGTTTGACAACAAATATTTTCTACATGGAAATATAGACCTCTAGATTACTCCTTTGGTATATTTGTTCTTTTAGCCCCAGTTAACTGTATATCCTTACTTACATGTGCTTTATCTGTGATTCCGTGTTAGTGTTTACCTTTGATTAGCTTTTTTTGCTTTAGTAGCTCTCGTGAACGATGTTAGACTCAGACCATGTTCTCGGTCGGGGGCGAGCGCTAGGATCCGGGGAGGTAATGGGGGTTAGAGAGTTTCTAGGCTGCGAATAAGGTCTTGGAACATAGAGACTTTATCAGGGAAGTCCATAGGGCTAGTGAAGATTCTCAAGAAGAGGAGGATTAGTATAGCTTTCCTACATGAAACCAAATGGGTAGGCATTAGGGCGTTGGATGTGGAAGGGTATATATTTTGGTTCTCGGGAGGCTCGAGATATAGGAATGGGGTAGGCATTTTAGTAGAGGAGGAGCTAAGGGAGAAAGTGATAGAGGTTAGACGAATTGTCAAATGGCAGTGATGATGGAGATCTGGTTAGTCACCGAGGTTCACTTTGAACGTTATTAGTACTTACACGCACCAAGCTGGGCTGGACGTAGAGGACAAGGTGCGTTTTTTTGAAAGACTTGGATAAGGTTGTTACACCCTGCACTTTCAGAGCATGAGCATGCCACGTGCTTCACCGTAGTAATGGAGTATCGGAGACGTCCTATGAAGTTTTGAAAGGTACAGGCCATGGGAAGTATGTAGCAATGAAGTAAAGGATGAATTGCGATCTCGTAAGTCGTAACTGGGAACGACAATCTTGAAACACAAGAACATGACCATTGTCAAGTATAATAAATGATAAATAGTATGTAGGGGGAGTTTTGGAAGATTCCAGGTCCAAGCAAATCAAAGAAAATAAGTTTGTCGAACATTTGAAAAAAGTTGGCAGAATTAAGGATAAAATTTTGGGTCAACTTTGGAGTGGTATATCTGCAGGTATATGAGGAGTTTTAAGGTGTTTTAAAGGCCTAAAATGAATTTCGTCGAGTCTAGTTTCCAACGCAACAAACCGCTTGTCGATAGGACATCGGAGTAGAGAATTATGGATGTTACAAGTTCGGGTGACAAAGCAGAAACGTGTGCTACAAAGATTACTACGGGACCCGACACCGAATTTGACCCCTATATAAAGGGTAATAACCCCTTTTTCACCAGATTTTAGCCCAAAAATTTTCAGATTTTAAAGGGGAGAGGGAGGGTATTAAAAAGTGAGCAATTTTCAAGTAGCGGAGTAGCGGTTTAGGTATCGGGTAACGACGTGGTTGTGATTCTAGTATTGTTTTGCGGATTTTAGCATGGATATTGAGGATATTCTTGTCTTTTAACAAGAAAAAAGGTATGAATCTTTCTCTTTTGATATTATTTAAGGCTTATTTACGGGAGATAAAGTCATTAAATAATTGTATAGTAAGTTAGTTATTATAGCCGGAAAAAACAACGTGTAGCTGTTTTGGATATGTTGGTGTTGAAAGTGATGTTGTTAATGTTGGTATTGATGTTGTTGTTGTTGGTTTTTGAATTGGGGTTTCGGGCTAGGTATATAAACAGGAGAAATGCTGCCCGATTTTTGGCAGAGTATAGAGTAGTTTGACTTGAAAGTTTAATATAAGTATACTATGATGAGTCTAATGATAGTGTGAATCCTCTTAAATTTAGACTCACGAATTTAGACGAATAAGTGTGGATAATTGGAGGTTAAACAGGAATGTTAAGGCTAGTCCCTTTCTTCTAAAGGCATGATTCCTTTCTTATGAATCCAATAGGTGTTTTCCAAATGTCCCATGATCCCTTTCTGTGAATCCATAAATGTTTTCCAAGAATATTCTTATTCTCAAAAGCTAGAGATTCATGATTTATAGAGTTCTTATGATGCTAAAGATAAACATGTTTTATGATGACGATGATCCTATTTCTAGGAACTCCTATGTTATAATTCCTTACATATGTTTCATAACCTCCTTACTTCCAAAAGTTAGAGTTTATGATTCAAAGGCATGATTGCTTTCTTAATAATCCATAAATGTTTTCCAAAATGTCCCTATTTTTCGAGTCAAAGATTTATGATTCTATAGGCTTTTATGACAACAACAACAACAACGGACATGTTTTTACAATGTTAATGATGATGCTAAAGATGAGAGTGTTTCTATAAGGATTACGATGATGATGATGATTTCATATTGAAAAGTCCCAAGCTTATGATTTCAATGTGAATATGAGAATGTTGAGTTATTTTCGTGATTTTCTCGATTTTATTCATTGTTGTTGATCTCACCTTATAATAATTATTCCTTCAAGGTGAGATAGAGCGATGATGATTATTCCATAATATAATCGGAGGTTACCGACCTTAAGTCACTCCGATGTATTTATAGCTTTTATTTGGCTCTGCGTATGCTTTATATATATATGTATGTATTTTCTCACACCACGCCGCGCTATAGTCCGCCGGACATGGCACGTAGATATGCACACCACTGCAGTGGGCATGTTATGATATTGCCTCGGACGCGGGAGACCGGGACGCGGGAGGCCCGAACGCGGGAGGCCCGAACGCGGGAGGCTCGGACGCGACTAACGATGATAACACCGAGCCTTAATATATATATATATGATAACACCGAGCCTTAGTTGCCGGACATGATACTATATGTATGACACCGAGCCTTAATGGCGGTACGGTACTATATATATGTATAAATTTTTTTTTTTTTTTAAAATGCTAAGCATGCATGACGCCTTATGAGGCATCCAAATGTACAGCATTCTCTCATATTCCATGTTACCTTTCATATCTATATTATATTGTTATTCATGCCTTACATACTCGCATATTATTCGTACCGACGTGCCTTTTTGTGGGACGCCGCGCTCATGCCCGGCAGTAGGCAGAGAGACAAGATCGTACCCGTAGGTGTTCTATTAGCGAATTCTCGTGAGCACTCCACTTACTTCGGAGTCACCTATTTGGTATTGTCCTTATGATCATTTGTATTCTATGTAGAGCTCGTAGACGTGTGTGTGCAGTTAGATGTTTTATAGCTTCACCGGTTCATATTGTTGTATAATATATCCGTGGCCTTGCCGACCTTATTTTGAGCTCTTGATACTTTACTGTTAGCCTTCCCGACTTTATGATATACGTTATGTTGTGGCGACCTTGTCTGTCCACATATGAACATATGTGCTAAATGATCGTATATTCCTATGTTAGGCCTTTTCTGCGTGCAGGTGTTCTTTGAGTTATGACTTATAATTTTCAAAGTAACGCATAAGTCAGGTGGTTCCCGGCCTACGGGTCGGAGCCCATCATACTCCTGGTAGGGGGTGTGACAAAGGTAGTGAGAGATATACCGCATACCGAGAAGCTATTCATAGAAGGGGATTTCAATAGACACATCGGGTCAACTCCGGAGGACTATGACGATGTGCATGATGGTTTTGGTTTAGGGACAGAAACGAAGGAGGAGTACTCTCGCTGTTGGATTTTACGATTGGTTTTAGGTTGGTAGTAGCAAATTCGAGTTTCCTAAAGAAGGAGGAACACTTGATAACCCTTCCATAGTGCATTGGCAAGAACCCAGATAGATTATTTGCTCCTTAGAAATAATGACAAAGGTTTTTGTAAGGACTCCAAAGGTATCCCGAGCGAGATTCTTGTGACCCAATTTTTGCGGCACCGTTCGAATTTTGTGATTCAAATGAGTTTTCTTTTATTGTGATTTTTTTATATGCCTTTTAAATGTTTTGAATTGTCAATTATTGTGACTTAATTTTGAAATCCGAATAGTGCTACATAAATTGGGGCAAAAGGAATAACATACAAACTGCTATTTATGATAATTTTTATTTTAATTACGTAGTAGGCTTCTATATCTTTTTTTTTTTTTTAAAAAAAAAAAAAAAAAAAAAACACAACCCAAGTTAATTAGTAAAAAGGATTGCGACTTCTGTACATATTTATCTTAGGGTAGAGTCACAAATTGCAACGACTAGTTTTGAGCTTTTTGCCTTAATTTCCCCAAAATGCTTTTCCCGTAGTTTTATCTGGTACTTATGTCTTGCGGGGTTCTCGGGCTATCGGGTGAGCTTCGGATTGGTATTAGTGAGTTTTGAGTTTTCTAAGTTAAGAGAATGGAGATATTTAATCAAAGCCAACATTGAGGGTAAATGTGTCATTTTGGGAATTTGGCCGATTCCATTAGGTCCGGAATGTGATTTTTAACTTAGTCGAGCCTTTGGTTCTAGTCCCGAGGTATTCAGGTGTGATTTGAGTCTTTGGTTGGAAAGTTGAGTTTTGAAAGTTTTGGAGTTGACCTTGGTCAACCCCGGGTCAAGATGACCTCTTTTGAGAAATTCGCGTGTGTGAGCGAGTTTGTAGCATGTTTTATGATAGAAATTCATATTTCGTTTGTGTCTGGGAGGTCCCGGGTGTTGGATCGGAAATTGGAGCTGAATCTGGTTTCCTTCTTCGCATTCGCGAAGAAGATCTCGCGTTCGCGAGAAATAGGGACCAGAGGGATCGTGTTCGGGGGGTGGTGCTCGAAATCGCACAGAAGTTTTTGGGTTTGGGCTGGGTTGGCTAGCCCATCGTGTTCACGATAGGAATGTTGCGATTGCGATACGTCTGTGTCACGTCCCAAATTGGGAAACGTGCGGGTACCTACCCTTTTCCCACTCCGGTAGGTGAAACCATCCTTTAATCACAATTCAATTCAACAATAAAGTAAACCCAACAAATAACGTATATCATAAGTCCGGAATAGATAAGTAAATGAGTGCGGAAATAATACAAACAATCCCAAGAAATCTAGTCTAGGGCCGACAAGAGCCACTACTACAAAACGACAAGTCTGAATATGAATACATAGTCTTAAAAAGTGGAACATTGTCTCGAAATATCAAATTAGACAAGAAAATAAGAAGAGGCATCCTAGCTGCGGATCCGTCCATGTGCTCACCCTAGATGCTCATTAGCAAGCCTTGAGAATCAGCCATGATGAGAGGAAGTAGACCCTGTCACGTACTCTGCACTCATAAAAGAATACAGCAAGGTAGTATCAGTACAAACACTATGTACTGGTAAGTATCTAGGCCGCCAACAGTTAGCTAACATATATAAAGGAAGAGACTGAAAGATAAACATGCTCACAATCAAGTATCAATCAACACAGTCCAAGAATAACATCACAAGTATATAAAGATCAACAACCGAATCATAACCTATGGTGAAGCACCTAAACACAAGCCTGCCAAGTTTCCCACAATTCCTCAGAATGATCACAAACACAAGTACAACCCACGAATCCGATCAATAGATGTAAAATTAGATGATAACAATGAATGCATATGTAATGCACTGATGCACACACGGTCCGAGCTGAATACCTACACTACACGACTCGATAGTCATGACCCTGGGGGACCAGGAAAGTCCATGTACCTACTGCGACGCACAACCCGATCCAATAGATATATTTATGTTGCGAAACGTACAATATATGTATATGTTGCAGAACGTGCAAATTGGTCCAATATATGCATATACAAGTTGTGGTGCACAACCCGATCCAAATGTATGAGTATGCATACATGAATGATATCAATGCCAATAAGAATCTATCAATACCACTCCTGCCACTTATGGACACATATCACAATATCATGAATAAATCACATCCTTCCTCTTTACAAGACAATACCCAATAAATGAGAGATACGGGTTCACAGTCATGATAAGACAACTCAAAGATCAAGTCTAGTATCACACACATGGCAACAAGCCACAATCAAACAAAAATATTAATGTTATGTTCGCTTTTACGCGGGTTAGGCATAAAAGTTTTTATAAGGTTGTTGGTGCTCTAATTGGATTTAGTATTTTTTAGAGTCGCCACCTAATTTATTATGGAAAACTAGAAAAACCGAGTTTAAAGATTTTTTCAAAAATAAGTAAAAATCTTTTGGACCAGAGTTTGAGTTCTGATGATCCCATAGGGAATGTTTTACACACCATAGTATTAAAAATTTGTATAATACGGTTGACCTATGAGCTTCAATGTGTGATTAATGTATTTATTTGCAAAAAACAGTGTTTTTGACTTTTCCGCAAAAAGGCCATTCTTTTTTATATCACAATCATGGTTCTAAGGAAAAATTTGGCAAAAATTCCCCCTTTGTGGGAGGTTTGGTTCAAAAATCCACGCAAGTATTCAACTCACTTCATTGCCGTACTAGGACACACCCGAGATTTCTCCCCCGAGTAGAGTTGTTACTATTCTAGTCCTAATGAAATGGGTTTAGTTTTTACGGATTTTATATATATAGAAAATATGGAGTATATCTCCAATTTTTATAATATATATATATATATATATGAAAGAAAATGCAAGTGTTTTTATTCAAGCTCGTTTTCAAAACCTTGAAGCCCATAAAATCAAGCCGTATTCTAAGTTCCAAGATCCATCAAAACCAACGCCGTCATTTTAGTGTTGGGCTTCCAGGCCAAGTTTCTTATCAACGTCCAAAATATTCAGATTGGTGCTTCCTTTAATCACAGCCCAACTCTTTCTCCTTTAGTGAAAAAAACATCTTTTTGGTCCCTTTTCATTCACGAAAAAAAAATTTAACAGCTTCACTTAAGGTGGAAAGGTTCTTTAATCATTTTTTGAAAGAAGTAATCATTTTGTTTTGGACTTAGAACCATTTCCTTTAGGTAAACCCCATTTCCTACTGCTGCTTTTAGACCGCGACATTTTGAGAGAAAAACTAACTCTTGAAACTTCTTAAGTTAAGGAACGATTATTAACCATATTTGAAAATCGATTTGCTTTGGCGACTTACCTAAGTTACTAAATATTTTCCTAAGTTCTAACATACATAATGGGTACCAATAATCACATATTCAGCATTCATACAATATATACATGTGAATATATAGACGGAGAAAGGGGGAGATTGAAATTTTTTAACCGATGGGCCTACCCAAGCCCAGCAGTGTCATTTTCACCCATTGGCTGGGCCTTCAAAAACATATCATCTTCCTTTTCATTTTTTCCCAATGGACTAGATCAAAAGGAACTATTGGGCCTTTGGCCCAATGGGTTTATGCAAGAGAGATCACCCGACGATGGTATTTCATGCAAGCAAGGATAGAAGAAGATAAGGTTTAGGACTTATGCAAGTTAAGATGGTAAAAATGAAAGTGAATTTTCATAATGCTCAGATGTATAAAGCAAGCCAAAGAGTACATAAATCAAAACACATAGAAGCAAACCAAAATATTTTCATAGATAGAGAAAAGTATATGAGATCAATCTTCTTAACACAAACATTGGGCAGTGTCATACAAATATATATAGGACCTCAAACTTAATATACCTTGGATATACACATTCATGGAGATACACGAATACCCCAAAAAGGAAAGCTTTCATCCTCTTATTCCTGATGTCGCACAAGGTCCAAGGGGTTTCTAAGAACCCTGCATTGGCAGAGTACACTGTGGAAGATTTAGGCTTGATCCTTGTGTGTGGTTAAGCATCTCTAATTATGTGCTAAGGTGGGGTATGTAAGAGAAAACCTTAATATTATGCACAACCTTCCATGAAAATCAGCTATAGTATACATACAATATACAACCAATCGAGTGTATTGCCACATTAAATAATGAACACCCTTTAGAGAACACTCAGGCCCAAACAGAAACAGTAAAAAAAAATAACTCAAACCCAAATAATGTCAATTTTCAGAAGTAGAACAAACTGGGCTAACCAAATGAATTATACTTAGGCATTTCGGAAAGGCCCAAGAACTGGCCTTGAACTCCAAAAAAATTAAACAGATATTAAGGCCAATAGACTCATAGTAGTGATGTACACCACATATATATTAGGTATACCAGTCTTTATACACTTGTGAGATGTATAGAGCTTGAGTATATCTCACATATCTAAGTATATCCTTCCCTTCATTACATGCATATAGAAAAAGAACAAACCACTCTACACAATAGATAATGAAACAAAAGATAGACCTTCATACATAGAAGTTGCAGCCAAAGCCAAGTAGACAACATCTAAAAATAACAGAAGGGTGTTCATGGGTCAAGGGTCAAGAAGATAGTGTGATCATAAATGTTCCTACCCTCTCCCTTTTTATTTCAAATAAGGATAGACTCTGCCAACTTAATCTTTTAAACTCATGACCACACTTTCCATGTACCAAACTAAATTCAGCTTGCAATAAGTCTTTTAATTAGACATAGATAGAGAGAAAACATACATGTGTAGTTGCAAGTTAAAGGCATAAACAAGCAGGAGAAGGTAAGTTTTGAAATCATCTTTTCTATTCAAAACTAAACATAAGATGATAAGGTTGTAGCCAATGCATACTAATACATATCCTACACAAAATTGCCTCATGAGGCAAGTTGTAATGGACTTAAAGGACCAACATCTCATCCTTTCTTACCCAAGCACAAAGGCCTTGACTGCCCTCATGAGTCACAAATCATAAATGCCAATTTTAGAACACTTTGAACACAAATTTTAGCACTTAGGACTCAATTAAAGACTTCCCTTTTTAGACTGAAATTAGTTAGATCAATTTAATGGCATAATGCCTCGCATTTCCCAGAGAGCATGTAAAGATCTTAATTAACACAGACAAATCAACTTGATATGTAAAGGTACAGTTCCAGTATAAGCAGGACCTCAAATGATTCAAACACCATTTAATTTTGAGACTTACTAAAAATGATGTGCAGGTAGCTTCAGAGCAAAGCAGAGCAGGAAACAACATTATTACCATACTAGACAAAGTACTCCTATGTTTTAGATAAAGTGCCAAGACTTAGACAAGTTATTCTTTACAATGAACTAACTTAATCAAAACCTAAATTGGCATGTTAAGACAATCAGACTTAGTAGAAGCTATCATAAGACAGGGATAATAGTTTAAACATGGTCTAGTTCAATGCAAATCAGCCAACAGTTTCCTAGACTTTAAGTTTATTGCAGTATTGCCCATCAAATATAAAATCATCAGACCAGACAGGACAAAAACAACCCAAGAAAAGTATAGCAAGAACAGTCAAATTGATATTTAACTCTACTAATCATTATCAAGCCAACAATGTCTAGTAACCATCCCACTATTTCTCCATGAGACAATACCACACATTGTTCAAATCACTAACAACTAACAAACATCTAACCAACTCCTATCAAAGCAATAATACACCTCCTATTTAAACAACACAACACAGTTTTTAGACATGAATAAATGTAGGCATGAAATGACTAGAAGAAGGGCTTGTTTGGCCATATAGATCAGACAACTTGACCTATAATGTGGCTAATTTAATTTTAAAAATACATAAGCACTCTTTCTTTATTATGTCAAGACTTAAACTACAGAATCCTATTTTTATTTTTTTAATTGTAGATAGGTTGGATTAACAAACAAATAAAGCCCATTTGATTAATATTGCACAAGTTATTAAGGACAGGATCAATGTGGGACCATACTTTAGTTAAACTGGATTAACTAAGTGTGTTAAGCATATTCCTTTATTGAAAGCAACATTAGTGTTTATCTAATCTACATATCTTAAGTTTAAACCATATTATCTCAACTACTGAACTCAAATTAAACACACACATATATTACATTAACTAATTTGCCTAATTACACACATAAACCACATTGCATGAAACAGAACAGATTAACTAAAAGTAATGAAGTAGACTAACACAGCAAAAGACTAAAGAAAACAGGAAAAAAAAATGCAAAGGGAAATTACCTCCTTCTTGTGCAGCCTTTAGTCGAAATTCGAACTTGGAGACTCTTCCTTCCCAAATCAAACTCAACCACAAACTCAAAAAATGATTTTAAAATTTTAACTCCTTAAACTTCAGTCTCAAAGCAAGTATTGCCAAAACTGAGTGTAAGCCTCTATTTTGTGGAAAATGAATTTTTTCCTCTCTCTCAAAATGCAAATACAGAACCCCTTTACATAGGAATCTCAAACTTATCAAAACCCCAAGTCCGCGATGTGGGATAAACCCAGTCTTTTGGGTTTCCTCCTCACAATATCGTGTTGTAGGGCTGAGATCTACTCAGATCAAACATCAAAGGCCAAGAATCGGCCAACAAAGGGTAAATCTGTAGGGTCTCTTAACGACCAATAGAAACCCATCGTTCAAAATCAAATACAACAAAACCCATTAAGGTTTTTCAGTCATGTATCCGTTGAAAATCGAAAAAGTAGAGTAAAAGAAGCAAATTATACCTCGTTTGGCTTCGATGTTGAGTGAAAGAGGAAGAAGCATTAAATGCTCTCCTCAAAAAAGACCCAACACGACTGCCATGACTGCGATGCTCTGAAAATTTGCCAAAAATGGCGATACACGTAAGAGAGAGGCGAATCACCTCCTGGCGGCTAGGGTTTCTTAAAGAAACCTTGGCATAAAATGTAAATGACCCCCCTTAGGGGTCTGTTTGCCTGAAGAGAAGGGATTAAATCCCTGGGACGTGGGCCGGGTCTGGCCCTGTTGGGCTGGACTCGATCCAAAATAAATAAAAAAAAGAGGGGGGGGGGGGGGAGGGGGGCTATACATTTATGTTTATATCATACATATATATGTATGTATCATATGTGTATATATATATATATATATATGTGTGTGTGTGTGTGTGTGTGTGTATGTATACATATATATATATATATATATATATATATATATATATATATATATACACATACATATACATATATTAGATGTATACATATGATATGCGGATGTATATTAATAAATATATATTAATGCATATATATTACCTCGCGCAATTTACAAATGTAATTATAATTAATTTACATATACATATATTAGATGTATACATATGATATGCGGATGTATATTAATAAATATATATTAATGCATATATATTACCCGCGCAATTTACAAATGTAATTATAATTAATTTACATATACATATACATATATATACACACACACACATACGTATAAGAGAAGAAAAAAAAGAAATGGAAACTAATGCGCAGGTAAAAAAAAAAATTGATATTTAAACAATTAAATTAAAACCCAAATAATAAATCAATTAAAAACACGAATGAGTTTTCACAGAAAATATTGGATTTATAGTGTGGCCTAAATTGAATTAAAACATGAATGTTATTTCAATTATGGCCTCATTTGACTAACTAATTGATTATTTCAACTGCAGCCATAGTTACAACTAATAAGCAATTTACAAATGTAATTATAATTAATTATTTAAATCAATTATAATTATTTTAAGAATTGCCCATGCAGAAATTAAAACTGGGGTAAAATGATTATTAATTTCAATAAATCAATTTCCCTTGAATTTGTAAAGAAAATGAGGTAAATATTTGCTGATTAATTTCTGATTATTGCATAATTAAATAAATATCTATTCCATCCTATTTTTTTTATTGAAATTAGTAAAATGCCTCATTAATTGCCGTGAAATAATTTCCAAATGATCTATTATAGAAATTACTTCACCAAATAATAAGCATAGTTTATAAAATCATCATGATTTTCTAAGAGAAAACATATATTACCCCATTTAAATATTCAAGTACTTTGAGCAATTAATTAAATTATGGGAGGTCAAAAATTAGGTGTCAACAACCAACCTAAGTAATCCATCCAAACTTCATACCCAAAGGCATAACCTGCTTTCTCCAATGATCACTAACTCTACATGTGATTCGCAAATCAAAGTCTAACAATAAGATAAGCCGTAACCTACCTGGTAGCCGAGCGGGAGCCACGAATAATCACACATTTGCCTTGCCTTTTCAGAGAGCCTCCAAATACTCAAAGTCTATCCATAATCGAATTCTAATTTAGAAATAAGGAAGAACGATACCCATATTGCTAGGCTATCTTTCGAATCGAAATCAACAATGGAAGAAGGGGAAAACAGGCCCACAAGGGCAAAACGGTATTTCAAAAGTGAAATTGGTAACTCAATGTTCTAGAAGTTCAATTCCACTATTCAATTGCCAGATTAACTCAAGAATAGGTCAATTTCATCATTCAAGTCAAAACCCCAAAATTTGGGTATAAACCCTAACTTTTAATCTTTCAATTCATCAACAATAATGGAAGATTCAAGCCTATTAGTTACTAAATCATCAAATTTCATACTTAGATTAGTCAAATCCACCAACAATTCTCATTTAGAAAGACTTAAACTCAAATAATGACATAGACATCAAAGCCCATCTTTCCTCTTAAGTTCTATAAAATTTCTAGCATGGATTCAAGCTTAGGAAGGGTAAAGGAATGAATTCTAGGTTAGGGAACTTATCCACAAGAGAAATCAGCCAAGAACTCCTTCAAATCGCCTAAAAAGATGCTTAGGAACAATAAATGGAGTGATAGGAAATTAAGGGTTTTAACTAGGCATTAAATAGGATTATGGTCTCGTCATCTATCACGCGGCCACCCGACCCGCTGCCCCGGCGGCCCGTGCGAGGTAACCATTCGCCATGATGAGTCCGCCACAGTAGACTACCAACCGTTGTGGTGACTCACCATAAATTCCCTTCCCCTCGCCATAGCGAACCAGGCCCTCACTATGACGAGTCTGTTACAGCGCATTTGGTACCGCTACGGCGGACACCAGACACTAAAATTTCATTGGTTTTTCACTAACTCAATCCCGAAATCTGACAATAACCTGAGACCTCACAGATGCAAACCAAACATGTATTCACACATAAAAACATGCTACGGACTCACTCGCTGTCTCAAAATTCCCAACGGAAGTCTATTAGACGGGGTCAACACCCAATGGCCAAATACTAACTTTCCAACCAATCACCCAAAACGCTCCCACGTGCCTTGGGAACCAAACTGAACATCCCACCAAGTTACAATCAACTATCCGGACCGCTCGAAATGGAAGGATTTTTTAAAAAGGTCCATTTACTCAAAAGTCAACTATTGGTCAAACGTTTTGAACCTTAAGGCTCTATTTACAAAAGACATCATAAATCTCACCGGATCACCTCGGGAACCATGCCACCCATCCCCGCTGATCAAAATTGCACTAATAGGGCTCGAGGAAGGGTCAATAAGGGTAAATGGGTCAAAAGTGCTATAACGACCAAATGGGTCGTTACAGTATGGGCCGAGTAAGGTTGCGGTCGTGGGTCTAGATCGCGTTCGCAAAGGGTAATGGCCTGGGCAGAAAATAAAAAGCCATATTCCACTTCATTCCTCATTCACCCATTTTAGAAGCTATAGAGCTCGTAATTAAGACATTCCAAGTACAAGGTTCAAGTTTCTTCTTTTGGGTAAAATCTAAAACTTAGTCTAAGTGATTTCCATTGATTTGTTTCACTAGTTTATGATTCTAGCCTTGATTTCTAAGTGGTTAATTGAGGGTTTTCCATAGAAATAGGTTGATGAATTTAATGGAATTGAAGGTTCAATTGGGATTAGAACTTCATGGTTTTAAGATATAGACTATCTAGACTATGCGTAAGATGATTTCAGGCTTAAATTCCAGTTTTACCCTTGTGGGCACAGGGTCATCATTTTTGGTCTATTTTTGGGTTTCGGGCTTAGATATAGCAATATGATGTTGTTGGATTCGTATGACCATGTAGATTACTAATTTGACCCTGTTGAACCTGATTTTGCGATAAATTATCGTCTCAACCTTTAAAGTTTGGGACGGGCTTTTGGGTTGACTTTTTGGACCCGAATTCTTTATATGGCTTTATGGGTACCATTAGACTTGTAATCTCGCGTAAATACCATATTTGAACAAAGCGGCCTCATTTGGAGGCTCAGAGGAAAGGAAAGGTCATGGAGTGACTCTTCGACTTCTGATTCAGGTAAGTTGAGACTTACTAGACCTTTATGTAGTATTATGTATTGATTAATTTAATAAAGAGGCGTAATGGGGAAATTGAAGTTCCCGTACTCGTGAGGTGACAAGCACTTGTGCGGGTACAGGGGCGTAATAGGGAAATTGAAGTTCCCGTATTCGTGAGGTGACAAGCACTTGTGCGGGTACTGGTGTATCTATATGGGTGACTAAAACATGAACTAACTATGAGCTGTGATAGAGAATATGTGTTTAGCCTTCGAGCCATGAGGAATGGCGGATAAATCTATTTAGGTTGGTTTGTTTGCAGTTTACTTGGGCTATGATAGCCGGAGACTGATTGGGTACTTATGAATATTGATTTGAGTTGCATTCATCACTCCACACCTCATCTAGAGATTATGAAAAGAGTTGCATTCATCACTCCACACCTCATCTAGAGATTATGGAAAAGGCATGCATAATCGATATTGATTTTGTTGGCATCAGCTAGATTGATGCATCTATGAGTTTTGATGATTGAGAAAAGATCACTGATTGGTACTATGAAGAAGAAAAACTAGGTTTAGATACATATGAGAATGCACAAGAATGATTGAATAAAGCGAGACATCTGGAGGAATAAAGCAAAAGTTCCAAACACAAGAGACTAGTTGTTTAAATGAGTTAGAATGCAGTCGACATTGAACAAGTCCAAAAACCTAATCACAGAAACAGTTCAGAGACACTTGCAAGTAATGCACATGAATCAGGTTCACAGACATGTTCCATTAGGTACAGACAAGCATAGAGGTGAAGAAGATGTCCTAGCCGGGCACATAAACGTTCAGTGTATAACAAAAGCGATATATGAATAAGACAACTGAACAAGGCAGCAAAGGGAGAGAAGATGACTCAGTTAAAGAAGCAGTTTATTGAAGAAATAGAAAAAGTATGCAAGTTGTTCTATACAAAGGAGCATGCTATTCTATACAAAGGAGTCATTATGTACAGGGGATGAATGGTCACAGGTCATCAGGTGCATTGGTTGAATGACCCAGCAGTGAGGAGAGGTGAAGTGACTCAAAAGACAATGTTCAGAAGGAAGAAACTGTTCGTGACTAAAATTTTTACAGACAAAGCATGTGTATCAGGTTAACAGAATCACCAGGTCTGCAAATATGTTCCATCATAGAGCAAGAACAAAATCAGAAGTCAAAGAGTGATTCAAGGTTCAAAACATGATTTATTCTAGCAATGAATAAATACATGTGAAGAAGACAGACACAGAGCAGCACAGATCAATGAAACAGGTATGTCAACATATTCCATCATCCATACCAAAAGTAGACTCAAGAAGAAGTTAGAAGTATGAATGAGAAGGGGATGATGAAACAGGTTTATAAACATGTTCTATCTTAGACACTGCAGAGATCCAGAGGCAGACGAACTAGGAGAATGAAACAGGTTTGTGAACATGTTCTAGGGCAAGTCCTACAACAACTAGGATTTTCAGAATTATGGAAAGAACTTGGCTGAAAGACTCCTTGCCATATTTGTAGGGATTAGTAAGCCTTCTACATGTACTAGAAGTAGACTCACCAAGGCAAGGATCCAAATACTACACAAACCATATTATATGTCATTGATCAACTAGGAAAGAGTTTTGTGTTAACCGACCTGCGGAGCATCAAGAGCTATATATATCCAGGTCTTTCGAAGAAGAAGTTTGCGCACCCATAAAGAGAGAGTTCAGGATATTGTGCTGTCAAAAGATATATCCAACATATTACAGAATCTGGGATTGCATCCCTATTACACAGAGAAGAATCGATGGATCTGTTTTACTGAATAATGTTTCCCAGTTCTGAAGTCTAGATTTTTGTATTAGGTTTGTGCTATCAATCGTACTTTATCAGCTTATTATAAAAGCATTAAAATAGATACAAACAATTGTGACTCCAAGTAGGAAGTTTACTACTTGGAGATATCTTGCTAGTCAGAGTTTGGGTAGCAAGGCCGTTGTAGGGATTAGGTTGCGAAGTGTGGAACTTAATCTGCAGTTGGCTCAATTGTAGTGAAGTTTTTGGGGAAATCCTATAGGTCTATAGGTCATAGTTTTTATCATCTTTTGAGCCGGATAGTTTTTACATAAATATCGTGTGCCCTTTACTTCTTGCAGCTTTATTTTTCGGCATAGACACTAGCATAGAGATGGTAACGTGTTTGTAACGACCCGTTTGGTCGTTATATTCTTTTTGGTACTTTTGACCTTCATCGAGCTTGTTTAGCTCATATTCAACCTGGGGAGGGGGGCATTGACACGCTTCTCGAGGTATTAGGATATGATTTGGGTGATTTTATAGGAATATTGGGCTTAAAATAAAAAAAGAATTGATTCAAAGTCAACTTTTGGGTAAACAGACCTTTTTCGGGAATCCATCGATTCCGAGAGGTTCGGATGGTCTTTTAGAACTTGTACATATATTTGGTTCGATTTCGAATGTACTTGGGTGCATTTTGGGACTTGGGTTGGGTTTGAAGTTGACTCGGTCCTAAGACCTCCGTTAAATTCCAAGGCCACGAGTATGTTCGTAGCGTTTTAAGCATGTCTGCATATATGGTATGTAAGCAGATGACTTCGGGTGATAGTCAAAATTTCGGGTTGAGTTTGTGAAAACTTGAGATTTCGGTGTTCAGTGCCGTATGGAGGCACCAAAGACCGCGGGCAATGCATCCGCTTTTTAGTGTTTACCCTGCCATTGTAGTGGCTTAAGTAATTTGGGGCGGACATTGTAGCCGGTCATGGGACCGCGTGTCGGTTAATAAAAGCGGATATTGATCGGTGGAAGCGGGTGACGGCTAGTTAATTTCATTAAATGAGTGTTAAAAGCCCTAAGTTTCTCATTCATTTCTATTCCAAAAACTGAGTTATTGGGAGCATTTCAAGGCATTTCTTGGGGGAAAAGATTGGTGGTAAGTCCCTTTACTTTCCTTTGCATTCTATGATTTCATTATCACCTTAGAAATTCCATTATCATGCTAGTTCACTATGAGTTTAAGAATTAAAGAGGGTTCAATGAGTTCTTCTTTCTAGGCTTTGTAATCTTGATTTATTGGTTGGGGTTGCTTTATTAAGCATGGAATTGATGATTAGAGTCTATTATTGCATGATTTCTTCCTAGCTAGTGGCTAAATTATGGAATTGGAAGTTAGGGTTCATACCCAAATTTGGGTTTTTTGCCTAGAATCCAAATTTAAGTATTTTGATAGTTCTTCTAGCTTATTATTGATGGGAATTAACCATCTAGAACATTAATTTCATGTTGAGGTCTATAGATTCCTAATTTCGTCCTTCTAGTTCATAGAACCCATTCCATAGTTTGGGGATTTGGGTATTGAATAGAAGTAGTGTTTGCATGATGTTTCTTTTTTATTCTAATTGCATATTTTGGATATGATTATACTTCCATTATCACGAGGCTCAAAGAAAAGGAAAGACTAAGGTGTGATCATTGGAGACTTTGTTGTTCGGCCTTCCAAGTAGGTTATGATTTACCCTACAGTGAGACTTCGATTAGCTAAGCATATATTTAGACGATATTATCGGAGAATGCATGTAAGCCTTCGGGTATGAAGTTGGGTTGGATACTGCCTTAGGTTGGGCCTTGTTGTATGATTTGAGGCTAGCCACCCCGTTGTGTTGTGACTTATCTTGTTCTATTTGTTGTTGGCTCATTGCCAAGTGGAGATAGTAGATATTGGTGACTAGTGATATATCTTGACGATGATATTGTAGCACCTTACTTGTTGCTATTTTGAGATGAGGATTGTGATTCCATTGCGACTTATTGTGTAGCCTTTTTATTGATATTGTTTTTGTGACCATATGTGGTACCATTTAGATTGATTTGATTATTGACATTAAACTCATACATTGCACGCATTCTCATCCTTCATGATATAATGTTGATATATTAATGATATACAAGGAAACACTGTTATGAGCTGGGCTCTATTGGATGAGAGTGATGTAAGGATCGATGTCTAATGTTTATCCCGGAATCGAGGTATGAGTGTTGGTAGCGATTGCCAAGGTCTTTGCCGGAATCGTGAGGATTGGTACATGGTCTTCGCGAGTCCCTTATGGAACATATCACTCATATTTTAATGAGGTGGACACCATGTGGCATGCCACCTCACTAACCAAACCCTATTTTACCCCACCTCCCTCTCCTTCCATATCATTTTTCACCATTAGAACCTTCCCCTCCACAATTGCCACGCCCTTTTAAAATTAATTACGGACGGAAAAGTCTCAGTTAATTAAGAAAAAAAAAATCTCAGATTTGAGGAAGAAATATCTCAGTTAATTAAGGATGAACCTAATTGACTTTGCTTTCCAAAAAAAGAACTGGTTGTGAATTGGAAATTCCTAATTTTTCCTATGACAATCAGATATCACCCTTTGAGTCTCTATTTATCACTTCCCTTCTTTACCAAAAATAAAGCACAAAGCCCCCACCACTTGTTCTTTATATTGTCCTTCATTCCTCATATGAAAAAGTTGAACACTCTATTCCCTCTCAATTGTCGTTTGATTTACATGTGAATAGGATTGGTCCAGTGCAAATTTCTGGTCTTTTTGCATAGTATAGTAGTAGTCCCATCTTCCCACAGAAATAACCAAAACGTCAAACAAATTCCCCATTTTTGAACCTCAACAATTCAGTGACTACGGGTTCGAACCTCAAATCTATTATTTTTAGGTATCTCAATACAACTCCTCTAAAATTAATTTTAAAAGGGTGTGGCAATTGTGGAGGGGGAAGTGCTAATGGTGAAAGATGATAGAAAGGAGGGGGGTAAAATTGGATTTGGTTAAGGAAATTAGCGTCTGCGTGGTTCCATCTCATTAAAATATGAGTGACATGTGGTAGGCTCCATGGACAAACTTAACGGGAGGGAATCATTGGCCAAAATATAACGTTAGAGAGATATTTAAAAGATAACAAAGAAAAGATATTTGACACTTTTCAATAGTACAAGGGTATATTTGGCCCTTTTCCGTTATTTTAATGAATACAATGTTTGGATAGATTTTATCGCTTTCCGTCATTATATAATGTCACACATCAGCGATTTGAAGGATAAACCTACAAAAAAACGTAGGGTAGAGGTAGAGTTAATGATCAAATTTGAAAAATAATAATATATATGCATATTTATCACGGAATTGATAGTTATCCTAGAGGTGTAGGCGTGTAGCTTCATAAGAGAAAACAACATTAAAGAGATAGTTGAAGGTTGATCAAGACTCGGTTCTATTAATTGTAGAAAAATTTGGTTCGGTTCAACTTGAGTTTAGCCTATATTATTATTTTTTGTGTCCCAATCTATGTATCGTACTTTACTTTTTAATTAATCTAAGAGAAAGGTTATATATCCTTATTTAAAAATTAGTTTAAGTTTAAACTTCTAATTTTATATTTAATAAAATGATTTATAACTCACACAAATATTTATAATTTATTTTAAATTATAAATTTTCAAGCAATACATTTTTTTTAGAATTTGATGTCCAGTCAAATATCGCCACATAAGCCGATTGAAGGGGGGAGTACATACGTGTGGCGCTGAACACCACAGTTTTAATTTTCATTATCATGGCTCCAAATGCTGTACTGCCACATAATTACGGAAACGTCTTTTTCTTCCAATGTTTTCGACAGATTATAACGTAAGACGTTTTTCTTTCTTTCTTTGTGAACAACATTACGTAGGCGTTTAGACATCCGATTTCATGTTATAATTTTAAGTCATGAGATAAAATCAAGAGCTTGATCATAAAATAAAATCATCCAAAAGGTGTTTGATATTTCAAATCATGATTTCAAATTTTTAAATATAAAACTTGACCCATAAATATATATTTTGTAAAAAAAAAAAAAATCATTAAATTGGTAGGTATTTTTAACAATTACTCCCACCAATCATTTATCAACCTCATTAATTTTTACCAACCGTTATTTATGTTTGTACCATATCGGAGGATTATATTTAAGAGTAGTTAGATTACTATTCATGTTAAATTTTTCTTTTTATTAAACTAAAGTTTGATCAATTGATGTTGTATTTTTAGAAGGCCTTTTTAAAATATTAATTTTTATGAATTATGACTTGCTTATTTGATAAGACTGTATAAGAATTAAAAAAGTTTTGATAGTTCTCATAACTTATCGAGTTTTTATGTCTATAAGAAAAAATACAACTTAAAAAATTTAAATTCCATATCCAAATATAATTTCATCTCATAATTTCAAATCATGTCCAAACGGCTTCTAAACAAAAATCAATGATTTGGACAGTTTAATTTGTTCTGTTCTTGACCCATCAACGTCAAATGTTAAAGCTATGTGGGCTGGTTGGTAAACCAAAAGATAAGAAAGTACAAGTGATTTTTTTATAAATATTACTCCTGTTTTAATAAACATAAAGTTAAAAAATATCTCTATATCATGCGACAATGATTAATTATACCCTCCGATATACTATCCATCCATTACTATCCTGATGTTATCGGAGACAGAGCTCGAAATTTGAATTTTATGAATTTTGAATTCTATTTTTTTTAAGTCGGTGGATTCTAAATTTATAATCTGTACATATTCAATGCACCTTTAAAGTTAAATACATGGTGTGAATCAATGTTATTATGTTTGGCTGAATCCTGCAATCGACACTCTAGCTCCGCCCACTACGTTATAGAAATGGTGCAAACATACTCCTTCATGCAGGGAGCCTCCACCATGACAACACCATCCGACGTACGGACTATGGTCGAGTGAATGCCATTTGACACGCCATCTCACCCAACCACAATATAAATTACTACCACCACTTTGAATCTCACCATCACAACTTCTATTAGCGACCTCCCTTTTCTCCATAATTGCACGACCATCACCATAATCAACTGGCTTGAAACTTTAACAAATTAAATAATTGGGATTTCGAATACATAACATGGTAAAGTCCAATGAGCATCATAATGATGCACAAGATCAAGTACTGATCACTGATGGAAAATTGGAGGGTTGTGTCCATAACTTAAAAAAAAAGGGAAAATTTCACTTATAAATAATTTATGGGTCAAAATTATATATACATAGCCTATATTTTAAATTACAAACCTACAGCCCACATTTAAATTAAATTTGAATATTCACCTTTATACAACAATATACAACTTTATCACCTATTGTTATTGATATGTATACACTCGTATAAAAGTGTATGATAATGTATAAAAAGATTCAATATTATACAATAGAAGATATAACTTTTTTATACATCTCATTTGTAGACAATATATAAACTTTATATAAAAAGTGTATAATAATGTATAAAGTAGTATCTACGACATTATGCAATAATATCTGAACTTTATACTTAACGATAAAAATATATATCAACCTTGTATAAAAGTGTATAATAATGTATAAGAAATCTTTTTACACACTCTGCACTAGTATACAAGAATGTTTATACATAAGAGGTGGTTTATATACATTTCTACACTGTGTAAAATTGTATAATAACGTATAAGACGTGTTGACACGAACAAACCCGTTAACGGCTACCCCGCCGCCCCACCACCGCCTACCCTTACGCCGCACCACCGTATTGCCAAAACTACCCTTAACCAGACCTTTACATAGCACAACGCAACACCGGCAGTACTCTATTTACCAAACAGAGAGCTTATTCCTTGGCTTGATCTTTGTGAGATGGAGACTCTGAGATACCTTGAATGATGCTCAGTTAGCTATAGAATCAATTAGGCAATTTGCTATGTCCTTTTGTTTCTTTGGTTGCCGCCCTGCTCCCAGGAAAAAGATTGAAAAATTGAAAAGAATGATCAGGATTGCTCATATAATATTGTATTCCATTACTTCAATTGTGTATTGACGTCATCTCCTTCGCCGATCGTCTGCTTTCCTTTGTTGCTGCCGATTTACTTTGCGACTAACTCGGGTAATAAATAAATGGGCTAAAATGGGTAATTATTCTGCCCTAATTGTCATAGAGGGTTATTTTCCACACAAAAAAATGGAATTAACGACGGACAAATTCAAGATATTTAGATCTTGAGAGAGAAAGAGAGAAGGAAGAGAGAGTGCTTTCATATATATTGAAGTGTAATCTCATTCGCTTGAATAAGGCTAATGAGACATACATACATCACTATACAGAACAATTAGCTAAGCTAATCAACTAACTAATTGTAGCCTAACTGCTAATAAATAATTACTGGAACAAAGCTGAAAAGACAGAAATGCCTTTGCAGGGTTGAACCACACTTAACCATGTTCTTTAACACAAATTTTGTAGTTAAACAATAAAATTCATCGCTAATCTCATTCAGCGTAGGATTATCAAAAAAATTGGTTAGCTATGAGCAGTTTAGCGATCGATTAGCGACAAAATTCATAACTAATTTCAGTTTTGAGCGGGTTGAAAGTGGGTTCAGCAAAACGGGTTGGATTCACCTACCCATATTTCATGCGGGTCAAAAACGTGTTAAATGAGCGTGTAGGAAATGGGTTAACCCATAATATAGAAGTGTAAAATTATTTCAAGCAAAATATTTTGTAAAATTTCCGTCTTTTCAAATCGTTTAGAGACACAATGTCTTAATTGGACAGATATATACTCTTCATCACTAAATTATTCAAATTTGACTATCATATTTATTTCGTGAAAAAGTTTTCTTATGATATGTAGAAGGATATTTATCGATTTCAAACCTTTTGTCCTCTGTACTATCCAAATATATGTGTTAATTTATGTAAATGTAAATGGAATTCAGCTGATTTATATCTAAATTAGACACTATGTTAAGTACAATTTTTACTCACCCCTCACTAAGTCACCACTTCTACAATAGTTGTCTACAAGTTTAAGAGAAACAAGCAGTTCACATGGACAGAATTTTGAGCAAGAGTTCAGTTTATTTTGGTGGGGTTGCACAAAGTGAGAGGGACAAAATTTTACACCATCTGGGATATTCACAGGGAGATATTCCTTTCAAATATCTTGGTATTCCTTTATCTACAAAGAAGCTTACTCTAATTCAATGGCAACCACTAATTGAGAAGATTGTTAAAAGAGTCTCCTCATGGACTGCTAAGAAGCTGTCCTATGCAGGGAGGGTTCAATTAGTACAAAGTGTGTTATTTGGCATACAATCCTACTAGGCTCAACTCTTTGTCTTGCCTGTTAAGGTGATCAAAGCCATTGAAGCTTATTGTAGGAGCTATGTATGGTCTGGAGTCAATACAATTACTAAAAAATCTCTGGTTGCATGGGATAGAGTTTGTTGTCCTAAAGCTTCTGGGGAACTCAATCTCATAAACCTTTAGTTGTGGAATCAAGCTGCTATAGCTA
>NW_026726786.1:0-2500 GCF_029784015.1 Lycium ferocissimum | reverse complement strand
AATATAGAAGGTGCAGAAGCTCCTTGAATTAATTCGTTTAATGCATTTAAAAACATTTTCAAGCCATATGCATTCATCACAGTGTGATTAAGTCTAAAACCAACAACAAATTCACCACAGGTAAAATGGGTCACCTATAGATAGAGTTATACTAGTTTAAGAATTCAACTTTTATGAAATGGCAGTGTAAGATAATATTTTAATACTATCGGTTAACAAAAGATAGGCTGAGATAATCGTTTATAAAGGAGTAGGATTGGTAACCTTTAAATAACAGAATAAAATATAAAAAAGAAAGAAAGTTGCCTGCTTTAATTTGGAAAATTCTTATGCAAATTGTCAGTGTATAAGTTAATTAAATAATACATAAATATCCCCTACACTTGTCTCGAATTTTCAACTACTTAGACTTTGCAGTACTTATTACCCCTAACACACTTGTTCGGAGTGGAATATAAGACTTCATATTCGAGGCACATGTCGTGCATTTATTTGTCTTTCAAAGTGCAGGTAAATATTTGCCTTTCGTATGAGCTAGAGAAGTGGTAGATATAAATTCAATCAAGGGGGTTCAATAGAATTTCCGTCATCCCATAATTTCATTGTACATGTAGGATAAAATTAAACATTTTCTTGTATGTATGTTTCTTAATACTCTTGACACAAGGAAAGCTTAAAATGTAGTGCTACGAGAGCGTCCAAAATTGCTTTAGGTCATAAGTCAGAATCTTAAGGGCTCATTTGGTATGAGAGATAAGGGATAAATAATCCCAGGATTAAATTTGAGATGAGTTTATCGCGTTTGGTTGGAATAAAATCATGAAAATAACTAATCCGGGATTAGTTATTCTGTATTGTAGTCTATTTTATCCATGTGGGAGGTTGGAATAACTAATCCCAGGATAGCTAATCCCCGGGATAAGTAATCCACGGAATAACTTGTTCGACCAAGCGACCTAAGTGTAACCTTCTTGCATTTATTTGTTTGATCCTTTATTAGGATTCACGACTCTTCTAGTATTTCTTTAGGACATAAGTCGGAATCGTGACTAATTGTTTGTATTATTGGTGACGAAAATTGAGGTCACAAATAAATATAAATTTTGTGGCTAAAACTTATAACATTACTACAAACTCTAATTTGTTGCTATTGCAACAACATATTTTGTGACAAAAAAATTTCGTGTCCAAAATGCAACTAAATCTTAAGACAAATAATAGTTTATCATAAATCGGGTACATTATTAGTGAAAAAATAATGTGTCACCGATAACTTAAAATTCGTCGCTAATGGCACTTAATGAATGGTGCAAAATCATTTTTTGGTGGGAAACTTTAGTGGCAAAACTTTTGCTACGAAATATTTGTTTCGTCACTAAAAGTATGTGGCTCATGTATTTAAACACTAACTTTTGTCACAGAAAGTGAACAATTAGTGACGAATTTTGTGTCGTACCTAATAATTTTGTAGCTAAATATCACATTTATTGCAGTGTACTGTACTATAAAAAGGTATAGTAAAGTATAACATTGGATTATTAAATAATAAGAAAAGACCAAAAGAAAAAAAGAAATAAGGTAACAACTCAATCACACCAAAACGGTCATTACACAAAACGAGACTTTGCATCGTTACATAACGATTGATTTAATGATACGATATAAGAAAATTTAAATAACAATCAAAACAAACAATAGATTTAAACTAACAACACAATACAATACAATAGGTAACAACCATTCAAATAATATTAGAAATTACAGAGCAATAGGGCAGCAGAAAAAAAAGAGTGGCGTACCTCCCGCCATTGTTTCGGAATCGTTGTTAACGTTGTCATCGGCATTGGTTTCCTTCGGTGAGTCTTCTAAGCACTCAGATTCCTCACTAGATGGTGTAGTAATTTAAGGAGGTAATTTTTATGTGCTTAGGGGCCAAACCGGTGCTTCTCATTTATACTGTTCTACCATCAAGAATAATTATTTGACCAAACTAAAAATGAGCAGTAGTTTATAATTCCTTGGGCAGTAGTTTCACATTTGGGAAAGAAGTTGAAAGAAGTTTCAACTGGTCCCAGAAATAAGGACCATTTTGAAATGTGAACTTACATTCTCCCACTTGGTCTGAATACACAAAGCCCCAATATACATTAAAAAAGAATCATAATACTTGAATCATGACAATAATTCCTCTAAGAGCGAGCAGTATCTTCCATGTATCACAATGCATTATGCCTACAGCCTTAACCCATATTACTTTATGAATAAACCCAATGTTTATTTTAGGTCCATACTATAGCGATATTTCTCAAGTTAATTGAATGTACACACAGTAACAAATACGAGAAATATCATATAAAATAGAGTTTCATCAACATTCCTTGTTACAATGAAAATTTACATAGTGGAACTAAGTCCTATTGTGACTACATGATTCTTATGGTAGTTAAAGGATCAGCTAACATTACTTCAACACTAACGTGTTCGATGACCACTTTCTTAT